>NC_092335.1:464527500-464827500 GCF_046630445.1 Rutidosis leptorrhynchoides | reverse complement strand
ATTATTTGGCAACTAGCATGAAATATCTCATAAAATTACAAAAATATGAGTAATCATTCATGACTTATTTACATGAAAACAAAATTACACATCCTTTATATATAATCCATATACCAACGACCAAAAACACCTACAAACACTTTTATTCTTCAATTTTCTTCATCTAAGTGATCTCTCTCAAGTTCTATCTTCAAGTTCTAAGTGTTCTTCATAAATTCCATAAGTATAGTTTCATAAAAATCAAGAATACTTCCAAGTTTGCAAGTCTACTTCCAAGCTTTCTAATCCATTCTAAGTAATCATCTAAGATCAAGGAACCTTTGTTATTTACAGTAGGTTATCTTTCTAATTCAAGGTAATATTCATATTCAAACTTTGATTCAATTTCTACAACTATAACAATCTTATTTCGAGTGAAAATCTTACTTGAACTGTTTTCGTGTCATGATTCTATTTCAAGAACTTTCAAGCCATCCAAGGATCCTTTGAAGCTAGATCCATTTTTCTCATTTCCAGTGGTTTTATCCAGAAAACTTGAGGTAGTAATGATGTTCATAACGTCATTCGATTCATACATATAAAGCTATCTTATTCGAAGGTTTAAACTTGTAATCACTAGAACATAGTTTATTAAATTCTAAACTTGTTCGCAAATAAAAGTTAATCCTTCTAACTTGACTTTTAAAATCAACTAAATACATGTTATATATCTATATGATATGCTAACTTACTGATTTAAAACCTAGAAACACGATGAACACCATAAAATCGGATATACGCCGTCGTAGTGAAACCGGGGGCTGTTTTGGTTTAGATAATTAAAAACTATGATAAACTTTGATTTAAAAGTTGTTCTTATGGGAAAATGATTTTTCTTATGAACATGAAACTATATCCAAAAATCATGGTTAAACTCAAAGTGAAAGTAGGTTTTCCAAAATGATCATCTAGACGTCGTTCTTTCGACTGAAATGACTACCTTTACAAAAATGACTTGTAACCTGTAATTCCGACTATAAACTTATACTTTTTCTGTATAGATTCATAAATTTAAGTTTAATATGAAACCATAGCAATTTTATTCACTCAAAACGGATTTAAAATGAAGAAGTTATGGGTAAAACAAGATTGGTTATTTTTGCTTGTTGTAACTACGTGAAAATTGGTAACAAATCTATATTAATCATATCCTAGCTAACTTATATTGTATTATACATGTATTCTAATATATTATGTAATCTTGGGATACCATAGACACATATGCAAATGTTTTGACATATCATATCGACCCATCTATATATATTATTTGGAACAACCATAGACACTCTATATGCAGTAATGTTGGAGTTTGCTATACAGGGTTGAGGTTGATTCTAAAAATATATATAGTTTGAGTTGTGATCTAGCCTGAGACGTGTATACACTGGGTCATGGATTGATTCAAGATATCGATTTATTTCTGTACATCTAATTATGGACAACTAGTTGTAGGTTACTAACAAGGACAGCTGACTTAATAAACTTAAAACAGTAAAACGTATTAAAAATATTGTAAATATATTTTGAACATACTTTGATATATATGTACATATTTGTTATAGGTTCGTGAATCGACCAGTGGCCAAGTCTTACTTCCCGACGAAGTAAAAATCTGTGAAAGTGAGTTATAGTCCCACTTTTAAAATCTAATATTTTTGGGATGAGAATACATGCAGGTTTTATAAATGATTTACAAAATAGACACAAGTACGTGAAACTACATTCTATGGTTGAATTATCGAAATCGAATATACCCCTTTTTATTAAGTCTGGTAATCTAAGAATTAGGGAACAGACACCCTAATTGACGCGAATCCTAAAGATAGATCTATTGGGCCTAACAAACCCCATCCAAAGTATCGGATGCTTTAGTACTTCGAAATTTATATCATATCCGAAGGGTGTCTCGGAATGATGAGGATATTCTTATATATGCATCTTGTTAATGTCGGTTACCAGGTGTTCACCATATGAATAATTTTTATCTCTATGTATGGGATGTATATTGAAATATGAAATCTTGTGGTCTATTATTATGATTTGATAATATATAGGTTAAACCTATAACTCACCAACATTTTTGTTGACGTTTTAAGCATGTTTATTCTCAGGTGATTATTAAGAGCTTCCGCTGTTGCATACTAAAATAAGGACAAGATTTGGAGTCCATGCTTGTATGATATATTGTAAAAACTGCATTCAAGAAACTTATTTTTGATGTAATATATTCTTATTGTAAACCATTATGTAATGGTCATGTGTAAACGGTATATTTTAGATTATCATTATTTGATAATCTACGTAATACTTTTAAACCTTTATCGATAAAATAAAGGTTATGGTTATTTTAAAAATGAATGCAGTCTTTGAAAAACGTCTCATATAGAGGTCAAAACCTCGCGACGAAATCAATTATTATGGAACGTTTATAATCAATATGAACGGGACATTTCAGTTGGTATCCGAGCGTTGGTCTTAGAGAACCAGAAAATTGCATTAGTGTATCTTACCGAGTTTGTTTGGATGCATTAGTGAGTCTGGACTTCGACCGTGTTTTTCTTCAAAAACGATTGCTTAACATTTTTTTTGTTGGAAACTATATATTATTAACATGTAAATATTATGTGATATATTAATCTCTTAACGAGTTTGATATTGTGTGATAGATGTCTACCTCTAGTACAAATCCCATTGATTCACCTAATAATAATGAAGAGTCAAATATATTTTGGGAAGATTCACAAATTCCCGAAGAGGAACTGGAAGAGGAGGAACCGGAAGAGGAGGAACCGAAAGAAGAGGAACCAGAAGAGGATGAATCAGAAGAGGAGGAATCAGAAGAAGAAGAGGATTAATAGTTAATGGACTCATTAAAACAGGGGTGGATTACATTCAAGGGTAATTGGTGTAATTGTTAACAAAGTAGTAAAACCTTGGATTACACGCAGTCGATAACCTGGTGTATTCATTAAACAAAGTATTAAGACCTTGTTACAGTTCGAATCCCCAATTAGTTGGAATATTTGACTTCGAATATAAGGTTAATTTGAAGAAGATTCTTGCACTTTATAATTATGACCGATGGACTATTATGGACAAAACCGTATGGACATATCGAATAATCCAGGACAAAGGACAATTAACCCATGATAATAAATTAAAATCAACACGTCGAACATCATGATTACGGAAGTTTAAATAAGCATAATTCCTGTATTTTATATCTTATCGCACTTTTAATTATCGTACTTTTTAATTATTGCAATTTTATTTTTCGTCATTTCATTTATCGCACTTTAAATTATCGCACTTTTATTATCGTTATTTAATTTACGCTTTAAATTAAGTCATTTGTATATTTAATATTTTACATTAGGTTTTAATTGCGACTTAAAACATAAAATTGACAAACCGGTCATTAAACGGTAAAACCCGTTTTTATAATAATAATAATAATACTACTTATATATATATATATATATATATATATATATATATATATATATATATATATATATATATATATATATATATATATATATATATATATATATATATATATTCATACAAATATAGTTTTTAAAAATATATCGTTAAACTTGGCTAGATCCCTGCGGAATGAACCGGACTTACTAAAAACTACACTACTATACGATTAGGTACACTGCCTATAGTGCTGTAGCAAGGTTTAGGTATATCCACTCTAATAATAAATAAATAATCTGTGTAAAATTGTATCGTATTTAATAGTATATCGTAGTAAAAATATAACTATTTCATATACACCTCGCATAACATCAAGTATTTTTGGTGCCGCTGCCGGGGAACGCCGAAGCGAAACGCTATTTTTCTTAAAAAAAAGATTTTTTTAGTTTAATTTATTTTTGTAAAAATACGTTTTAACTATTAAAAATAGAAATATATATATATATATATATATATATATATATATATATATATATATATATATATATATATATCTATTTAAATGTTTAAATAAAAAGAAAATATATTTTTATATAATTTATATAAAGTATAAAAGTATCTTTTTTTTAGTTTTTAAAAATATAAATTTATTTAATTAAATATGACTTATATATTATTTTTATAAATTAAAAATCATAAAAATTAAATTAAAAAGTAATCGGGCCAAGGTACTATGGCAGCCCAACTTCTGGCCTGGTTTCCGGATCCATGCGGTCGCATGACCCAAACAAAGGAATTTCATGCGGTCGCATGAAATGATTTGACAGAACTGAAACCTTGGACGTACGATTAGGGTTAGAGTATTAATAATAATTATAATTAATTAATTATTAATTAGGGTTTTATTAATTAATATATAAGTATAGTTTTAATATAATTTGTAATTTTAAGTTTAATTAATTGTTATAAATTATATAGACTAATATTTTTATATACTAATAACATAAAAATAATTTTTTTATATAATTTTTTTTTTTATCATTTTTAGATTATATCCTTTTATAATTTATATCTTTTTATTATTTAGTACGTAGTCTTTATAATTATCGTTCGTAACTAGTTTTTAACTTAGTATTTTGCCATAGTAGCTATAAATTTTTAGGTTTTGCCATAAAATCCCTTAAGTGCATTTCTTTAGACTAAGATTTAGGTGCTTTAGAATTTTGCAACGCCATATTTAATAGATTTTAGTGCCTAATTAAGTTATTGCCGTTTTGGATATAGAATTCCTTTAAGCTTTAATACCTTTAGACGTAAGTTTTAATTCTTAGTTTTTAGGCTTTTAAGTTTCGACGCTTTACTTTCTTATTATTATTTTTCGACGCTTATTTTTCGACCTTTTATTTTTCGACGTTTTTCGACGCAATCTTTTTCATTTTCATTTTGACGCTCTAGTTTTTAGGACATAGAATTTTCTTTATTTTCTTTAAACTTCGACGAAAAATTATTTTAAGCGGTTAAATTTATAGACATCCAAAATTTTTTGATTCGTAGTAATAGTTGGATTTGTTAGTGGTGAGTTGTGGGCTTCCGATTTCAAGGGTCTCGGCTACCTGCTGCATCTATTGGCTATTCGAAACGTGGGCAAAATCAGAAAAGTCTATTAATTTGATAACTTATATAATTTTTATCTTTTATAACTAATAGGATATTCAGTGAATGCACCGAGCAAAACGTTCACCACCTTTCATACGTTCACCATCTGTAACTCGATTAAGACATCTAGCCAATATTGTCGCCGTTGATTTTTCTTTAGAATCGTCATCTAGTCGACCAATTACTCCAATTCAAATTTCCGATAATCCATTTTTTGAACCCGACCTCACAATTGAGAATCCGGAGGATATTCAGGGACAATTCAGAGATCTTGAACCACTAATCATTCCTCCTGAACCACAAATTACTCATCCAGAGATTGTCGAGGAAAAAACCATTAAGTCAGAATCCTCTATTGATTCAGATTCAACAAATTTAATCATGGAAAATCTAGAACCTCTAAGTATGGAAGACCGAATGAGGGCTAAACGCACTGGCCAAGGTCACGCAATTACTCAATCAGACATTAACGCACCAGATTATGAAATCAACGGACAAATCCTACACATGGTAACTAATCAATGCCAATTTAGTGGTGCACGGAAGGAAGATCCAAACGAACATCTTCGTACCTTTAATAAGATCTGTACTCTATTCAAAATCAAAGAAGTTGAGGATGAATAGATATATCTCATGTTATTTCCCTAGACTTTAAAGGGAGAAGCCAAAGACTGGATAGAATCGTTACCTGAAGGAGCGATTGATACATGGGATGACTTAGTTGAAAATTTTCTTAAACAATTCTTTCCGACATCTAAAGCCGTGAGACTTCAAGGAGAAATTGTTACGTTTATGCAAAAGACAAATGAAACTCTATATGAGGCGTGGGCAAGATTTGGAAAGTTGTTGAGAGGATGTCCTCAACATATTTTAGACACTTATCAAATAGTACAAATATTCAACCAAGGATGAGACATTACTACACGAAAAGACATCGACATAGCAGCTGGTGGTTCCATTATGAAGAAAACCGCAACTGAAGCTTGAAAAATTATTGATAACACAGCTTCCCAATCACATGAGTGGCATCAAGAAAAAGATATCGTTAGATCATCTAAAGCGGCTAGAGCCGATTCTAGCCATGACTTTGATTCCATTTCCGCAAAGATAGATGCTTTCGAGAGACGAATGGAAAATATGACTAAGGATATTCACGCAATACGAATTAGTTGTGAGCTGTGCGAAGGACCACATTTGAGAAAAGATTGTCTCAGTATTGAACAAACAATGGAACAAAGAGAGAATGTTTCATACATGAACCAAAGGCCTGAAAATAATTATCAGAATAATTATCAACCGCCAAGACCAAACTACAATCAAAATCAGAATTATAACCGAAATGTTCCATACAACAACCAACAAGGTCCTAGCAATCAACAAGTATCTAATAATACTTACAACCAGCAAAGACCTATTTTTCCAATTAAACCACCACAAACCGATGATAAAAACCCAAATTTAGAAGTTATGATGTCGAAGCTAGTTGAATCTCAAACGCAGTTTTTCACATCTTAGAAACAAACTAATGAACAAAATGCTCAAGCATTTAGAAATCAACAAGCTTCAATCTAAAATCTGGAACAAGAAGTAAGTAACCTAGCAAGGTTGATAGGTGAAAAAAAACCAAGGAGTCTACCTAGCGATACAAATGCTAACCCCCGGAATGAAACAGCTAAAGCCATTACCACGAGAAGTGGTATTACACTTAAACCACCTGAAATTCCTGTAAATTCTGATGACTCTATTCCCACTACACAGGCACCACAGCCTGAGCAAGAAAAGGAAAAAGAACCGGTAGTTGAAAAGGTTAATGAAGATAACACAGTTAAGGCTAAACCTTATGTTAAACTATACCAACCACCACTTCCTTACCCGATTAAAATGAGAAAAGAAAGACTTGAAGCCAAACAATCCAAATTCTTGGATATGTTTAAACAAATAAATGTCAATCTTCCTTTCATTGATGTGATTTCAGGAATGCCAAGATATGCTAAATTCTTGAAAGTTCTATTCACAAATAGAAAGAAAATGGAAGAACTCTCGGCTGTTACTATGAATGCTAATTGTTCTGCAGTGCTATTGAATAAACTACCAGAAAAACTCTCTGATCCAGGAAGTTTCACAATTCCATATTTTCTGGGTAGTCTTAGTTCAATAGAAGCATTGGCAGACTTAGGTGCTAGTATAAATTTAATGTCGTATTCACTATACGCTAAACTAGACCTTGGAGAATTGAAATCAACACGAATAAGCATACAACTAGCCGATCGATCAGTAAAATATCCTAGAGGGGTAATGGAAAACATGCTAGTTAAAGTTGGTACTTTAGTATTTCTAGTAGATTTTGTTATTTTGGACATGGAAGAAGATTCTCAAGTTCCTCTCATATTAGGAAGACCATTCTTAAACACGGCTAAAGCAATAATAGACGTGTTCGGTAAGAAATGGACCTTAAGTATAGAGGATGAGAGTGTTACCTTTTCTGTTGATAGAGCCATGCAACAACCACAATCTGCAGATGATACATGTTATTATATTCAAACTATAGATTCACATGCAGAATTGTTAGAAGAATTTTCAGAATTACAAGGAACATGAGAATGTTCTTTAGGAGAAGGAACTGAACCAATTGATGAAGCTGAAATGTTAGCTACACTCATGGCTAATGGATACGAACCAACAATAGAAGAAATTCAAATGCTAAAAGAGGAAGACAGATATCGATACAAATCATCGATAGAAGAACCACCGATATTAGAGTTAAAGCCACTTTCAACCCATTTGGAATACGCTTATTTACATGGTGAATCTGAATTACTTGTAATAATATCGTCTTCTCTTACGGAAAATGAAAAATCTCAACTCATTTCTGTGCTAAAAGCTCATAAACCAGCTATTGCATGGAAGATTCATGACATTAAAGGCATAAGTCCTTCGTATTGCACAAATAAAATCCTTATGGAAGAAGGCCATAAAACATATGTGCAACGCCAACGAAGACTAAATCCAAATATGCAAGATGTTGTTAAGAAAGAAATTATTAAACTACTAGATGCAGGTTTAATTTATCCAATTTCTGATGGTCCATGGGTAAGCCCAGTTAAATGCATACCTAAGAAGGGTGGCATGACTATCATCACAATTGAAAAAAATGAGTTTATTCCTACTAGGACTGTAACAGGATGGCGTGTCTGTATTGATTATAGAAAATTAAATGACGTCACCAGAAAAGATCACTTTCCCTTACCTTTCATTGATCAAATGTTGGAAAGGTTAGCTGGGAACAGTTACTATTGTTTTCTTAACGGTTTCTCCGAATACTTTCAAATTCAAATAGCACCCGAGGACCAAGATAAAACCATGTTCACGTGCCCTTATGTCACTTTTGCTTACAAACGCATGCCATTTGGACTTTGCAACGCCCCTGCAACCTTTCAAAGGTGTATGATGGCGATTTTTCATGACATGATAGAAGAATGCCTGGAAGTTTTCATGGATGACTTCTCAGTCTTCGGTGATACTTTTGAATCATGTCTAGTTAATCTTGAACGAATGCTTATTAGATGCGAGCAATCAAATCTAGTACTTAATTGGGAAAAATGTCATTTCATGGTTAAAGAAGGCATCGTTCTTGGTCATAAAATTTCAAAGGAAGGAATTGAAGTGGATAGAGCTAAAGTAGATGTAATTGCTAAACTTCCACATCCCACCAATGTTAGAGGAGTTAGGAGTTTTCTAGGGCATGCCGATTTTTACCGACGTTTCATAAAATATTTTTCTAAAATTGCCACTCCTATGAATAAACTCCTAGAAAAGGATGCTCCATTCATCTTTTCGGATGAATGCATCAAATCTTTTAATATTCTTAAAGAAAAACTCACTAATGCGCCGATCATGATAACTCCAATTTGGAATCTACCATTTGAACTTATGTGCCATGCAAGTGATTTTGCAATGGGAGCCGTTTTAGGACAAAGGATTGAAAAACGATTTCAACCTATTTATTACGCTAGTAAGACGTTACAAGGAGCACAAACGAATTACACAACTACTGAAAAAGAACTCCTTGCTATTGTCTTTGCTTTTGACAAATTTCGTTCATATCTCGTTCTAGCTAAAACGGTGGTCTATACCGACCATTCTGCTCTTAGATACCTATTTTCAAAACAAGATGCTAAACCACGATTAATCCGTTGAATCTTACTCTTACAAGAGTTCGATATTGAAATCCGAGACAAAAAAGGAGCATAAAATCTCGCCGCTGATCATCTTTCTCGTCTTGAAAATCCTGAATTAGAAGTTCTAAACGAATCAGCCATACAAGATAACTTTCCTGATGAATATCTATTGAAGATAGATTATAATGAAATTCCATGGTTTGCAGACTATGCAAACTACTTAGTGTGTAGATTCCTTGAAAAAGGGTTGTCATAACAAAAATGAAAGAAATTCTTTAGTGATATAAAATACTATTTTTAGGAAGATCCACATTTGTTTAAAAGTTGTCCCGATGGAAAAATACGCCGATGTGTATTCAGAGATGAAGCTAGTCAAATCTTAAACCATTGACACACAGGACCAACAGGAGGGCATTATGGGCCTCAACATACAGCAAGAAAAGTTTACGACGCTGGATTCTAATTAGCCTACAATTTTTAAAGACGCACACCTTCTTTGTAAATCCTGTGATGCATGTCAAAGGGCCGGAAAAATAAGTCAACGTGATGAAATGTCACAAAATGTCATTCAATTATGTGAAGTATTTGACGTTTGGGGTATTGACTTTATGGGTTCATTTCCAAAATCTCATAATAATCTCTATATTCTCGTTGCCATTGATTATGTATCTAAATGGACGGAAGCACAAGCTCTTCTAACTAACGATGCACGAGTTGTAGTCAACTTCTTAAAACGTCTTTTTACAAGGTTTGGAACACCGAAAGCTTTAATAAGTGATCGGGGTACTCATTTCTGTAACAATCAACTTGAGAAAGTTCTCAAAAGATATGGAGTAACTCATAAAATCTCAACCGCTTATCATCCACAAACAAGTGGACAAGTTGAAAATACCAACCGAGCTTTAAAACGTATTCTAGAGAAAACCGCAGGATCAAATCCGAAGGAATGGTCCATGAAATTGGAGGATACACTCTGGGCTTTTAGAACAGCCTACAAAACTCCAATTGGAACCACACCTTTTAAACTCGTTTACGGAAAAACATGTCACCTTCCAGTAGAAATTGAGCACAAAGCATTTTGGGCTTTGAAGACATGTAATCTTGATTTGCATGAAGCTGGACGTCTACGGTTAAATCAACTAAACGAATTACAAGAATTAAGACATGAAGCATATGAAAATTCCTTAATCTATAAGGAAAGAATGAAGAAATGGCATGATAAAAGAATCAGAAGTTCAAAAGAATTTAAAGAAGGAGACATAGTTCTTCTTTTCAATTCACGATTCAAGCTATTTCCTGGAAAATTGAAATCAAGATGGTCTGGACCATTTATAGTCAAAAGAGTTTTCCCATACGGAATAGTAGAATTAATAAATTCAAATGGGATTGAATTTAAGGTTAATGGTTACAGAGTTAAACATTACATACATGGTCCGATGGAAGTTGACAATGAAGTTAATCATAATTTCGACACCACAGCTAACTAAGTGTGGGGAGAATCAAGTCTTTTTAAGATAATATATATTTCTGTTAGAGTTAGATTTTCTGTTTTCATGTAGTTCTCGAGAATGGAATCCGAATAGTCTTTCCCTAGTAGACCCTAAAGAACTAGTCTTCTCCCTCCATCCCGAATTTTTATTTCTTTTAGGTTTTACGAGATGAAGAATTCCTTTGATTTGAACCATGGTCTAATGCTACATGCTTTGATTACTAAACATAATAATAACACACTCCTGAGTGAAGTGGTATCCTTCATAAGAGGCAAAATGGACGAAGTAAGGAGAGAACTCAGGAACAATCATAATAAGATACATTTTGGTAAAGGAAAATCAAAATCCACAACAAAAAGAATAGCACGACACCATGAAAGATGTCATAAATGTGGAAAATGGTCACACGAAGGTAAATGTTCGAACAATCAAACATATTCAAATACCGAATTTGTTACTCTATGCAGAGAAGGACCGTTCATATGTTTATAAGAAAAGTTATTGAAGAATCGAGGTTACGCTTATGTAGCTATGAAAAACCAAATCACACGACTCTCCTATGAGTCGGTTAAAGCAGGTCTCTGAGAATTCTATCTCATAGGTAAGTATGTACAGTTTTTATTTTATTTTTTTACCTTGTTTTTAACCTTTTGATAATAAAAACTGAATCGTTCGCTATAAAGTATTAAATTAATATTCAATAATATTAGGTATGCGAAACCGAAATTATTGATATCATACAAAAATTTATTACATCACTGCGAAATTTACCGTTTATTCATAAGGTATAAATATCTTTAATCAATCAATTCAAAATATTTCAGAAATTCGTCAGGAGTAAAACTAGGTAATATAGCCGAAATTACTTTACCCAAAAGAGGGGCGTATATTTTTGATAATATTTGATTGATTAAAGTGGGATAAAAGACCAAAAAAATTTTTAATTTTAATTTTTACCTTATTTTTAAATTAATATTAAATTATTATTGTAAATTTTTAAAACCAATATATTTAAGTTTTTAAATATTTTAAAAATTAATATTTTCAATATAAGTTTGTAAAATTAATGTATAAAAATATTAATGATATTTATATGAATTTTTAATTTTATGCATTTTAAATTTAAGTTTGGTGTGAATTTAAAAACAAAATTTACTCTATTTCATTAATTTAAAAATATGATTTTTAAAATTCGTAGTAAGTTGAAGACTAGGTCGATGAACCGAAATTGCTTTACCCGAAGGCGGGACGAGAAATTTTATTATCATTATTTTTAATTTTAACGATCTAAAGTATGCCAAAAACATTAAAAAATCCAAAAACCTTAGCTTTTAAAACAACGCTTTAAAAAGACAAATTTTTAAAATTTTGTCGAGGGATGAACTAGGTTAACGTACTGAAACGCCCTCAATATAAAAGGAAACAAAATTTTAAATTTATTTCATTTTTGTTTTTATAAGTCAAAGGTTTTAAATTAAAAAAAATAAAAAATCAGGACCCCATGCAATCGCATGGGATATACCCTACAGATCCATGCGATCGCATGGAGGCAAAAATCTGGTCAGGAACAAAAGGCAGCGAGCACTCTATCTCTTCACAAATACACACACATATCACGAACAAACACCCAAAAACACTCCTAAAATCTTCAAATTTTCACCAAAATCAACCAAATTTCGTGCTATAATCCGCTATAATCATGCCTTTCTTCAGATGGGGAAGCAAAAAGGTAGAAATTTCACCCCTAAACTCTTAAATTTCTCAATTTTAGTGATAATTATAACTATTTTACCTAATTTAATTTTGATGATTTCTAGCTTAATTAGAGTTAAATTGTTAGTATATTATGCTTGTATAACCTAGATTGATGCTATTTGTCATGATTTGAAGCCTTAAACTTCAAAATTTTTAGAAATCTAGGGTTTGTGTTCTTGAGCAATTTGAGACTTTTTGATATAAACAGGTTATGGCCGATTTTTGTTATGAATAAGTGCTAAATTAAGTAGTGTAACATTTTTAGGTTGCTAAATGATCCCAACTTTGATCCTAAACATGATTTTTGCGCATCAAAGTGGATTTTTTAAGTCTAAAATTCATGAACTTGATTAAATTGATGTAATTGCCATTTGAAACTTGTTTAATTGCTAGTAATGGTTATTTTAACATGTTATTTGAGTTGAATGCTTATGAACTTTGTATACATTTTCATATATACTTATTCGAAAAATTGTAAAATTGATAAAAATATGAAAATGAGTATAAGTTTAATATGAATTAAACATGTTATTGTAATTATTTTAATTTGTTATTTTGCTAACACTAATGCATATTTGGATGCACAAATTTTGTGTTTAATGTGTTTTGCAGAGAAATACAGATACAGACGGTGCATCATCGTCTAGACATCATGAACAAGAACCTGAACAAGAACCTGATCAAGAACAACTACCGAAACCACAACCTGAACAACAACAACATAATGATCAACACATGCTTTATTATGAGCCGAAACCACTGTTTTACACTCATTATCGTCAGTTTCAGCCTCACCCGAGGATTGTGAACCCACTTTTCGATGACCAACAGTTACATCCCAACCTAAGACTCGATCGTTGTTGGACAGAATACCCAAAATTTCAAAAGTACATGCACATTCTTTACCGCAAAAATATTGAAATGCCTCGGGTAATCGATTGGGAGCCTTTGGAAGCGGTTTACCTAGCCGAACCGGATAGGGATTTACTAGTCCAGAGGTATGGTAGCTCTACATTTAATGATTGGATCCGCTTATTTACTACGAGTAGAACTATATATAGAGAATGGGGTGTTGAATTGCTTAGCACTATAGAGTTAAATAATGAAGTTACTATGATAGGAGATAAAAGTTTTATTAGATTTCTTTTAGGAGGTACAATGTATTGAATGTCTATGTTGGACATGGCTAGAGCTCTATTAATCTACACCCCCGCTGAGATTATTACACCTGATTGTAATAGTTTAATTACTGAAGGTGAAAGAGTAGATAGGAATTTTGACGCTAACACCATATGGAGGCGTATGCCAAAATTTAGGGAATTTACGCGGGGTGGAAGACACACCTACTTAGATATTGATAGAGCAGAGCTCCGGATAATACATAGATTCTTAGTGAACTCGATTACACAACGGGGTAGAAACAAAGAAAAAATGACCCTAAACGATTTATTTTACCTTAAGTGTATTCGGGACCCGAGGAGCTTTGTTAACATTCCTTATTGCGTAGGCCACTATTTTTCTAAAGTGGTTGAGGGTATGCAAGCCGGAAGTATTATAGGGGGTGGTATTTTTGTTACTCTCATTGGAGAGTACTTAGGTGTAGATAAAGAACATGGGGGTCTGATGGTGGAGATTGAGGAACAAGCCGAGAGCATAGGCTTGCAGGTTTATCAGGGTGCAAAGGTACTAAAACGGAGGCATAATATGCCAATACCATATCATGGCACCCATCCACAGGTAGAGAGGGGTTCAGATGAGGAGATGGAGGAAGCAGATGACATTAGGGATGTCATTAGGGATAGTTATACTGATGTCTTCCAGCATGTAGATGAAGTAGAGATGAATAACCAGGATAGGCATCATCGGTATGAGCAGTGGCAAGCTGCAAATGAGTATGAGACTTCCAGGCGACGCCAACACGATAGCTGGCAAGTTCATCAGCACCAAATCATGAGCCAGCTATCATATCGGGTACCAAATAACTACATCCCGACTCGACCTGCTTACTATCCACCACATCAACCCGACATGCGACCACCCTATGACTTGTATGACCCTAACCAAGCCTACCAGAACACCTATCACCAACCATGGAACCTGAACGATGATATGAACTGGAATCCCTATCCAAATCAATAGTGTTCCATTGGTGATGTCTTATCTTTTATTATTTTTATCTATTTATGTTAAACATTTAACATTTAACATTTTGATACTTTAATGTAATGATTAATATTTTCATTATTTTGTACTAATATTTCATTTTTGTAATTTGAAAGTGGGATATTAAGTCCCATTTCAAATTACCATGCATGTTTATATTTGTATTGTATGTATTTTATCTCATGTACACAACAGGGTAAAACAGCGCATTTTCAAAGACTGGCATTAAGTTCATCAAAAGCTATTAATTTTGGCGACAAAATGAAAAACAAGTG
This sequence comes from Rutidosis leptorrhynchoides, assembly GCF_046630445.1. Lineage (NCBI taxonomy): Eukaryota > Viridiplantae > Streptophyta > Magnoliopsida > Asterales > Asteraceae > Rutidosis > Rutidosis leptorrhynchoides. The sequence continues at coordinate 464,812,518 of NC_092335.1, read as the reverse complement.
TGATGTAACAACAGACGGAATGAACAAATGATGTGCACCATTTATCATTCAACACAAACAACAATATGTTTGGAAACTTTGGTAAAATTTAATCATTTTTCTACGCTAATCACCCTCAATAATTTAAATTGCTACTGATTTCTTGCAAATGAGGGCATTGCAAGATCTTAAGTGTGGGAAGGGGTTAAATTCTTTCGGGTTTTAAAATTTTAATTTAAACACTTGGTTACCATTAAAAATACTAGTAACGCGGTAGTTGTATTAGAATCTAGTGCTCTCTGATAATAAAGAACAGCCCTAGTCTTATATACTGACTACCCAATTCTAGTAAAATTTTTATTTTTTTTTTTCAAATAAATGAATTCAAAATCATGTTTATACATATTTATGAACGATAAAACTAGGTGTTAACACCAAAATTATTGTTACCTCGGAAAGGACATAAATTGAGAAACAACCCAAAACGCTTGAATTCATTTAAAATGGAATAGAGGAGAATAAAAAGGCAAAGAAAGAAAAATAAAAGCCAAGTGTGGAAAAATTTACCAAGTTATTTAAAACATATATCACATATTTTTGTACAAATAATTGAAGATACTTTTGTTTTGGACGATATTAATCAGTTTTACCCAGTTTATTGTAATATAAATAGAATTTATAAGGAAGTAAAGTCTTCCGAGAAAAAGACACGCGCTTCTTGATTTAGGTCAGGAAGTTGTCGTCCAGACCAGTTGTAGAGTCTACGAAAAACCTTGAAAAGTTTTCTCGAAAATCAGGTGGAATTCCACGGACCTCAGCATCAAACAGGGTTGCCAAGTGGTCAGACTTATCCTAACCATGAGAGGATCTGTCTCGTACAATGGGGGGCACCATGCAAATTAGCTTATAAGACTAATGAATCAGATCCCCAGAAAGGATAATCTCCTTAAAGATCAAAAATCAGCTTTTAAGCCTGATATTACTCAATCCTTGGAATTGACCTTAAAGATTGAGAATTACAAACTCTTGGAATTCAATGATATCTAAACTCGAGCTTGAACGAGAAAATATTTTGATCAAATTACAAACTGATTTGTTTTCTGAAAACCCATTTTCAATGCGTTCATTACCATTGAACGTAAAATCCTAGGAATTCACCTGTAATTCATTAGGTCACCTGAACCAAATCGGGTGTCAACCGTAAGAACGGTGGTTTCATAGCATGGTCGAAGATAGGACCTTGTGCCAGACCGAAAAACTATAGGGTGATCTTTACTATTGCTCCTACAAAGGATAGTAATTGCATCCGACACGATATAGACCATAATCAAAAGCATGTCATTAGACATTGCCTCAACAGTTGCTTGTTCAACGCTTTCCTTTACAACCGGATGGTAGTTTACCGAAAGGTAATATACGGAGCAAGTAAACTGGACGTGTTGCTTTCCTAATACAAGGTTAGCAAGTGGGTGACACAAAACCATAAGTTTTGAGCTAAAATTTTCAAATCTAAAACCCACAAAACCCACAAAAATATTTTGCAAACACCGGTGAAGGGTTATTTCGGAAAACTTCTCTAGGGTAAAAGCTAGATTGGATTTTCAAAAGATCAAATATTTTCATAAAGATCCAATTTCCTAAAGGATCTAAATTTTTATAGTCATGTGGGACTGTAAACGACATCGTTACTACCATTGTTCATACCGCCGTATTAAAATCATTGATGTACAAAGTGTGAAGAATAAAGAAGTGATTCTAGTAAAGTTATATTCAAGTTCTATATTGCTTGAGGACAAGCAACGCTCAAGTGTGGGAATATTTGATAATACTAAATACAAACACATATTTCATAGCATTATCCTTCAAGAAAGACAAGTTTTAGTTGCAATTGTTCTATTTACAAGTTATATTCGTTTAAATAATAAAAGGTGAAGACAAAAGACAGATTCGACGAATTGAAGACGCAAATGACCAAAACGCTAAAAAGTACAAAGTACAATCCAAGAGGTTCAATTTATTGATGAGAAACGTCTAGAAATTACAAGAGTACAAGCCATGAAACGCAAAGTACAAGATATTAAATCATACGAAAGGACGTTCGAAAATCCGGAACCGGGACATGAACCAACTATCAACGCGCGACGCAACGGAGCTAAAATTATAAGTCAACTATGCACACGAATATAATATAATATATAAATAATTCTATAAATTATATTTATATATTATATTTATATATTAAAATAAAAATCGTCGGCAAACAAGAAAACAAAAGATTGTGAGCTGTCCCAAGACTCCATGCGATCGCATGGCAAATGCAAAGGAAGCCCATGTGATCGCATGGCCCCAAAAGTCTGGCCATGTCTATAAATTCAGCATTTTTCGGACGAGTTTAACACACAATATATATATATATATATATATATATATATATATATATATATATATATATATATATATATATATATATCCATCTACTCTCTATCTCTCAAATATATATTTATATTTATATTTTAATTATAATTTTAATTTAAGTTTAATAATAATAAGGTTATGTTAGCGAATGTTTTAAGTTTGTAAGTCGAAATTCTGTCCGTGTAACACTATGCGATTAATACTCATTGTAAGTTATGTTCAATATTTTTAAATTAATGTCTCGTAGCTAAGTTATTATTATGCTTATTTAAATCGAAGTAATCGTGATGTTGGACTAAATAATAAAGACGGGGTTATTGGGCTTTGTACCATAATTGGGGTTTGGACAAAAGAACGACACTTGTGGAAATTAGACTATGGGCTATTAATGGGCTTTATATTAACTAAACGATACCTCGTTAATTTAATATAAAGGTTACAATTTGACGTATCTATATATAACCACACACGCTTAATCGGGTACGGTGGGCGGGATATCTATAAATACAAATAATTTTTCATTTTACCGAACACGGGAATGGATTAATAGTTAATGGACTCATTAAAACAGGGGTGAATTACATTCAAGGGTAATTGGTGTAAGTGTTAACAAAGTAGAAAAACCTTGGATTACACGCAGTCGATAACCTGGTGTATTCATTAAACAAAGTATTAAGACCTTGTTACAGTTCGAATCCCCAATTAGTTGGAATATTTGACTTCAAATATAAGGTTAATTTGACAAAGATCCTTGCACTTTATAATTATGACCAATGGACTATTATGGACAAAATCGTATGGACATATCGAATAATTCAGGACAAAGGACAATTAACCCATGGTAATAAATTAAAATCAACACGTCGAACATCATGATTAAGGAAGTTTAAATAAGCATAATTCCTTTATTTTATATCTTATCGCACTTTTAATTATCGTACTTTTTAATTATTGCAATTTTATTTATCGTCATTTTATTTATCGCACTTTAAATTATCGCACTTTTATTATCGTTATTTAATTTACGCTTTAAATTAAGTCATTTGTATATTTAATATTTTACATTAGGTTTTAAATGCTACTTAAGACATAAAATCGACAAACCGTTCATTAAACGGTAAAACCTCCTTTTTATAATAATAATAATACTACTTATATATATATATATATATATATATATATATATATATATATATATATATATATATATATATATATATATATATATGTATATATATATATATATATATATATATATATATATATATATATATATATATATATATATATATATATATATATATAGTTTTTAAAAATATAGCGTTAAACTTGGCTAGATCCCTGCGGAACGAACCGGACTTACTAAAAACTACACTACTGTACGATTAGGTACACTGCCTATAGTGTTGTAGCAAGGTTTAGGTATATCCACTCTAATAATAAATAATTGACTTGTGTAAAATTGTATCGTATTTAATAGTATTTCGTAGTAAAAATATAACTATTTCGTATACACCTCGCATAACATCAGGGTCAAAATGGGTTTTATGTTGAAATGGGTTAAGTGTTCTTAATTTTTTTTGGTGTCAAATGATGATTTTGAGATACAATCACTAGTTGTTAGTGATTGTAGGTACTTTGGGTGTAATTTGACAAGTCAAAGTGAGTTAAACCTAATTTGGTCAATGGAAGTCAAACTTTGGTGTTAAGTGTTAAATTGGTGATTTTATGACATAATCACTAGTAATGGTGCTTATGGGTCAAACTTGACTTTTTTTAGTGGTTAAGTGCAATTTGGGTCGAGTTGCACTTATGAGTTGATTTTGCAAGATTAAGTGCATTAAGTGTTAGTGTGTACTTGTTTGAATGGATTGGAATTACCACCCGTAGTGGTAATTGGTGAAGTCCACTTTAGGTGTCTAAATGGGCGGATTTGTGGAGGTAAGTAGAAACACTTGGTTAAGGGTGTTGGAGTTAAATTCTCTCATAGAGAATGTATGTTGATTGTTTGTATATCTATATGCGTATTATAGGTAAAAGGTTTGCTCAGTTGCGATTGGAGGCGATTTACATACATGATTTGTGCGGGCGTTTCGAGGTGAGTGGAATTATGCATGTATGTATATAGTGTATTTATTTGTGAATGTTATGTTATGAACCAACGAGCTGGTAGTACCATAACATGTATGTGACGAGCATCAAGTGTGAACCACGAGCCGGTAGCACTATAAAATCATGATGTGAACCACGAGCCGGTAGCATCAAGTGTGAACCACGAGCCGGTAGCACTATAAAATGAAGTGTGATCCACGAGCCGGTAGCACTATAAAATGAGGCGTGAACCACGATCCGGCAGCGCCAAAGTGTGAACTGATGTGCGTAGAGGTGTATATGAAATAGCTTTATTTTTACAACGAAATACTATTAAATATGATACAATTTTATGCAAGATATTTATTTATTTATAGAATGGATATACCTAAACCTTGCTACAACACTTATAGGCAGTGTACATAATCGTACAGTAGTGTAGTTTTTAGTAAGTCCGGTTCGTTCCACAGGGAAAATCTTTTAAACAAAGCTTAACGCTATATTAGTTTCAATTTATAAAAAATACAAATATATATATAAGCAATATTATTATTATAAAGGGGGGTTTTTACCGTTTAATGACCGGTTTGTCGATTTTTAAAACTTTAGTCGCAGTTAAAACCTAATGTAAAATATTAGAAATAAATATAACTTAATTTAAAGCGTAAAGTAAATAACGATAATGAAATTGCGATAAATAAAAGTGCGATGAAATAAAATTGCGATAATTAAAGAGTACGAAAATTAAAAGTGCAATTAAATACAATGACAATAATTAAAAGTGCAATTAAATACAATAACAATAAATAAAAGTGCAATAATTTGAAGTACAATTAAATATGAAAATAAAGGAATTATGCTTATTTAAACTTCCGTAATCATGATGTTTGACGTGTTGATTTTTAGTTTTATTCCCATGGGTTAATTGTCCTTTATCCTGGATTATTTAATATGTCCGTCTGGTTTTTGTCCATAACAGTCCATCAGTCATAAATATAAAGTGCGAGTGTCCTCGTCAAATTATCCTTATACCCGAAGTCAAATATTCCAACTAATTGGGGACTTAAACTCTAACAAGGTTTTAATACTTTGTTAACAATTACACCAAGTGTCCTTATATATAATTTTACCCCTGTTTTAATAATTCTAGTGACTATTAATCCATTCCCGTGTCCGGTTAAATGAACGATTATTCGTACATATAAATATCCCGCCCATCGTGTCCGATCGAGTGTATATGGTTATTTATAGGGACATTCAATTATAAATCTTTATATTAAAATTAACAAACTATCATTTAGTTGAACAAATATAAAGCCCATTAATAGCCCATAGTCTAATTTCCACAAGTGTCGTTCTTTTGTCCAAACCCCAATTATGGTACAAAGCCCAATTATGGTACAAAGCCCAATTACCCAAATTTAATATTTAGTCAAACATCACGATTACTTCGGCATTAAATAAGCATAATAATAACTTAGCTACGAGACATTAATTTAAAAAGGTTGAATATAACTTACAATGATTAAAAATAGCGTAGCGTTACACGGACAGAATTTCGACTTACACCCTTACAATATTCGCTAACATACCCGTATTATTAGGATTTAAAATTAAAATTAAAATTAAAATATAAATATATATATTTTACGTATGATGAATGAGAAAAAGATGTAAAAAATTCGGCCGAATGCTCGGCCTTTTAAAGGTGGATTTCTGACTTTTTGGGCTCCGCGAGTGCGGTGGATTTTGCTCTTCAGAGCTCTGCGAGTGCGGAGCTGTGGAATCCAGCTCACACAAGCTTGGCTCCTAGCTTGCCGACGGATTATATAATATAATATAATATATATATATTAATTTTAAGAATTAATTATATATTATATTATATTCATGTGCATAGTTGACTTGTAATTTTTAGTCCGTTGCGTCGATCGTTGAGAGATGACTCTGGTCCCGGTTTCGGATTTTCGAACGTCCAAGCGTACAATTTAATATCTTGTATTTTGTGTTTCGAATCTTGTACTCTTGTAATTTTGAGACGTTTCTCATCAATAATTGGAACCACTTTGATTGTATTTTGTACTTTTGAGCTTTTTGGTCGTTTGCGTCTTCAATTCGTCGAATCTATTTTTTGTCTTCACTTTTTATTATTTAAACAAATATTACTTGTAAATAGGACAACTGCAACTAAAAGCTTGTCTTTCTTGAGGAATAATGCTATGAAATATATGTTCGTTTTTAGCATTATCAAATATTCCCACACTTGAGCATTGCTTGTTCTCAAGCAATATAGTCTTGAAATATACTAGAATCACTTCTTTATTCTTCACACTTTGTACATCAGTGATTTTTTTACGACGGTATAAACAATGGTAGTAACGTTGTGGTTTACAGTCTCACATGACTATAAAAATTTAGATCCATTAAGGAAATTGGATCTTTATGAAAACATTTGATCTTTTGAAAATTGAATCTAGCTTTTACTCTAGATAAGTTTTCCGGAATAACCCTTCATCGGTGTTTGCAAATTCTTTTTGTGGGTTTGGTGGGTTTCAGATTTGAAAATTTTAGCTCAAAACTTGCGGTTTTGTGTCACCCACTTGCTAACCATGTATTGGGAAAGCAACACGTCCAGTATACTTGCTCCGTATATTACCTTTCGATAAACTACCGTCCAGTTGTAAAGGAAAGCGTTGAACAAGCAACTGTTAAGGCAATGTCCCTTGACCTGCTTTTAATTATGGTCTTATAACGTGTCGGATGCAATTACTATCCTTTGTAGGAGCAATAGTAAAGCTCATCCTTATAATTTTTCGGTCTGGCACAAGGTCCTGTCTTTGACCATGCTATGCAACCACCGTTCTTACGGTTGACACCCGATTTGGTTCTGGTGACCTAATGAATTCCAGGTGAATTCCTAGGATTTTACGTTCAAAGGTAATGAACGCATTGAAAATGGGTTTTCAGAAAACAAATCGGTTTGTAATTTTGATCAAAATATTTTCTCGTTCAAGCTCGAGTTTAGATATCATCGAATTCCATGAGTTTGTAATTCACAATCTTTAAGGTCAATCTCTAGGATTGAGTAATATCAGTCTTAAAAGCTGATTTTTGATCTTTAAAGGAGATTATCTTTTCTGGGGATCTAATTCATTAGTCTTATCCAGCTAATTTGCACGGCATCCTCCCCATTTTACACGACAGATCCTCTCATGGTTAGGATAAGTCTGACAACTTGGCGACCCTATTTGATGCTGAGGTCCGTGGATTTCCTGATAATTTTAGAGATGACTTTTCTAGATTTTTCGTCAACCTACAGCTGGTCTGGACGACAACTTCATGACCTAAATCAAGAAGCGCGTTTCTTTTTCGGAAGACTTTACTTCCTTTTTATGATGGAATTGATTCATCGTGTAGATCCATCTTTCTTACAGTAAATCGGGTAAAACTTTTTAGAAATTGTCCAAAACAAAAGTATCTTCAGTTATTTGTACAAAAATATGTGATATATGTTTTAAATAACTTGGTAATTTTTCCCACACTTGACTTTTTATTTTCCTTTTTATTGTCCTCTATTCCATTTTAAATGAATTCTAACATTTTGGTTTGTTTCTCAATTTATGTCCTTTCCGAGGTAACAATAATTTCGGTGTTAACACCTAGTTTTATCGTTCATAAATATGTATAAACATGATTTTGAATTCATTTAATTGAAAATTTTGAAAATTTTTACTAGAATTGGGTAGTCAGTATATAAGACTAGGGCTGTTCTTTATTATCAGAGAGCACTAGATTCAAATACAACTACTACGTTACTAGTATTTTTAATGGTAACCAAGTGTTTAAGTTAAAAATTTTAAAAATCCGAAAGAATTTAACCCCTTCCCACACTTAAGATCTTGCAATGCCCTCATTTGCAAGAAATCAGTAACAATTTAAATAATTGAGGGTGATTATTGTAGAAAAATAATTAAATTTTACCAAAGTTTCCAAACATATTGGTGTTTGTTTGCTGAATGATAAATGGTGCACATCATTTGTTCATTCCGTCTGTTGGTACATCATATTTGTTTTTCGTTTTGTCATCAAAATTAATAGCTTTTGCTGAACTTAATGCCAGTCTTTGAAAATGCGCTGTTTTACCCTGTTTTGTACATGAGATAAACTACAAACACATATATACATATTTTTGAAGTTGGGTTTTCACACCACATTCAAAAATTATTAAAATCTAATAAAGTTAGAAAATTATAAAAGCTATTATAATAATAAAATAAGAAATAAGAAAATTAAGAATTAGTAACATTACAATAAAATAAACAAAAATAGAAAATTACGGATGAGGAGGATGGTTCCAGTATGGGTCCCAAGCGTATCCATAGATGCTGTAAAATGCTTGGGCCGGGTCATATGTAGGATATGGTGGTCGGCTCTCTAAAGTCCAAGGAGCAAATTCGGGCATAACGGTAGGAATGTATTCTCTACCTACGTGTGTACAATGACTTATGATTTGGCTTTGATGATACTGCCAATCTTGAAATGCTTTTTGTCTAGCCATTTCATACTCGTGTCGAGCCATAAAAAGTTGCATTTCCGTCATTGGATTACCCCCTCCCGGTTGACCTTGCTGTTGATCTCTTTCAACCTGTGGATGCCTGCCATCATAACGTGCTGCCGCGTTGTTTCGTTTCTTTAAGACCTTAGCACCATGATAAACACGCAAATCTATTCTATCGCGGGGTTCTGGTTCTGCCATTAATAATCCCCCCCGACTTCTATCCACACCGAGATATTCAGCAATTAAAGTAATAAATATACCACCTCCTATTATGCTACCACGCCTCATACCCTTAACCATAGTCAATAAATAATAACCCACACAAAAAGGTATACTTACAGCGCTATGTGGGTCTCGAATACATATGTGGTAAAACAAATCCTGTTCATTTACCTTTTCCTTATTCTTACCTCGTTGTGTAATCGAATTGGCTAAAAACCTATGGATTACTCTTAATTCAGCTCTATCAATATCAAGATAAGAGTATAATCCCCCCTGGAATCGGCGATGGCTAGTCATCCTACTCCATACGTCATTTGTATCAAAATTCTCATCCACCCTCCTACCATAAACTATTAACCTCTGGCAATCATAAGATGCTAGCTCCTCGGGCGTATATATACCTAAAGCCCGAGCCATGTCTAGTAAGGACATATGGCGCATCTCCCCTCATAATAAAAATCTAATAAAACTACGATCGGTTAAAGTATCCACCCGATCATTTATTTCAATAGTACACAATAACTCTATACACCATTCTCTATACACAGGTCTACGCATGTTGAATAAACTTACCCAATCACTAAAAGTAGAATTACCATACCTTTGAGTAAGTAATTCTCTGATTGGCTCGGCCAATTCCACTACCTCTAATGGTGCCCAATCTATAACTCTGGGTACCTCAACATTATTAGACACAAGGTTGTGCAGGTTCTTTTGATATTTTGGATAGTCTATCCAATATCTATCAAATCTCAAATTCGGATATAAATCTGCCTCATGAATGTTTGAATATGAAATAATTGGGTGAGGCATATCTTGTAGGTAATGGTTATTAATTTCCTGTTGATTTGCATCTTTTGGAGGAGCATTGCGAGCCAGGGATGAAGATTCACCCCTTTCAGTCTGCAAAATATATCAAACACAATTTTTGTGCATCCAAATATGCATTAGTTTTAGCAAAATCATAAATATAAACAATTACAATGACATGTTTAATCCATATTAAACTCTATACACATTTTCAAAATATTAACAATTCTACATTTTTACAAATATACTTTTACAAAAATGTATACAAAGTTTCTTCGCATTTAACTTCTAAAACATGTGAAAAATAATCATTATAACAATTAAACAAGTTCCTCATGGCATTCATATCAATTAAATCAAGTTTATGCAATTTTGGTTCAAAAAGTTCACTTTAATCTTCATAAATCATGTTTAGGATCAAAGTTTTGATCATTTAGCAACCTAAACATGTTACACTACTCAATTTAGCATAAACTAACAACAAAATTCGGCCATAACCTGTTTATATCAAAAAATCCTAATTTTGCTCAAGAACACAAACCCTAGATTATTCAAAAATTGAAGTTCAAAGCTTCTAATCATGTTAAATAGCATCAATCTAGGTTATACAAGCATAATACACAAACAATTGAAGCATTATTACACTAGAAAGCATCAAAATCGAATTATGTATGAAATTGTTCAAGAACACTAAAATTTGGATTAAATGATATTTAGGTGTAGAAATTTACCGATTTCCTTGAGTAATTCCTTGATAATAGCCTCCTCATTGTAATTTTATGAAAGATTTGATGAAAAATGACGAAAATGGCGAATTTGGGGGATTTTTGTGTGTGTTTTTCGCAGAAAATTGGGTGTGGTGATGAACAAACTGGTCTGTTCGACCAGTTATATTTTTTTCTGGTTTTTTTACCTCCGCGAGTGCGGTGGTGGGGCCATTTAAACCTCCGCGAGTCGCGGTGTTTTTTTTTTAATAAAACCTTATAACTTTATAAAACATAAAATTAATTTAAAATTTTGTTTCTTTTTAGGATGAGGGCGTTTCGGATCGATGTCCTAGTCCGTCCCTCGACAAAATTTTAAAATTTCGTCAATTCAAAGCGCGGTTTTAAAAGTAAAGATTTTTTGGTTTTTTAAATGTTTTTGGCATACTTTAGTTCAATAAGATTAAAAATAATAATAATAAAAGTTCTCGTCCCTCCCTTGGGTAAAGCAATTTCGGTTCAATGACCTAGTCTTCAACTCACGACGAATTTTAAAAATCATATTTTTAACTTAACGAAATAAAGTAAATTTTTGTTTTTATAATCACACCAAACTTAAATTTAAAATGCATAAAATAAAAAATTCATATTATTAAAATTTAAAATTTCACACCAAATTTATATTATATTTTTATTTTTATACATACAAACTTATATTAAAAATATTAATTTTTCAAATATTTACAATTTTAAATATATTGATTTAAAAGTTTACAATAGTATTTTAATATTTATATATTAAATTTAAAAACAAAGTAAAAATAAAATTAAAAATCTTTTTGGTCTTTTATCCCACTTTAATCAATCAAATATTATCAAAAATATACGCCCCTCTTTTCGGTAAAGTAATTTCGGTTCCATGACCTAATTTAACTCATGACGAATTTTTGAAATATTTTGGGTTGATTGATTAAAGATATTTATACCTTAAGAATAAACGTTAAATTTCGCAGTGATGTAATAAATTTTTGTATGATATCAATAATTTCGGTCGCAAGACCTAATTTTACCGAATACCAATTTAATACTTTATAGCGAACAAATTAGCGTTTATTATCAAAAGGTTAAAAATAAAAATAAAAATAAAAATGAAAACTGTACAAACTTACCTGTGAAATATATTTCTTAGTGATATGCTCTAGCCCACTCATAAGATAGTCGGACTAATTGGTTTTCTATAGCTACATAGGCGTAACCTAGAGCATTTAACATTTTTTCTTCTAAACATATGAACGGTCCGTCTCTGCATAAAGTAACAAATTCGGTGTTTGAATAGGTTTGATTATTTGAACATTTACCTTCGTGTGACCATTTTTCGCATTTGTGACATTTTTCCAGGTGTCGTGCTCTTCTTTTCGCTGCGGATTTTGATTTTCCTTTACCAAATTGTAACTTATTATCTTCGCATCTGGATTCTTTTCTTACTCCGTCCAATTTACCTCTTATTAATGATACCAATTCACTTGGAAGTGTGTCATTATTACGTTTAGTGATCAAAGCGTGTAGCATTAGACCATGGTTTAATTCACAGGAAGTCTTCATTTCGAAAAACCTAAAAAAAATAAAAATTCAGAATGGGGAGAGAAGACTAGTTCTTTAGGGTCTGCTAGGGAAAGACCATTCGGGTTCCATTTTCGAGAACTACACGAAAACAGAAAATCTAACTTTAACAGAAATACATATTATCCTTAAAAGACTTACTTCTCCCCACACTTAGTTAGCTGTGGTGTTGAAATTGTGATTAACTTCGTTGTCAACTTCCATCGGACTATCTATGTAATGTTTAACTCTGTGACCATTAACCTTAAATTCAATCTCATTTGAATTTATAAATTCTATTGTTCCGTACGGGAAAACTCTTTTGACTATGAATGGTCCAGACCATCTTGATTTTAATTTCCCAGAAAATAGCTTGAATCGTGAATTGAAAAGAAGAACTCTGTCTCCTTCTTTAAATTCTTTTGAACTTCTGATTCTTTTATCATGCCATTTCTTCGTTCATTCCTTATAGATTAAGGAATTTTCATATGCTTCATGTCTTAATTCTTCTAATTCGTTTAATTGACTTAACCATAGACGTCCGGCTTCATGTAAATCAAGATTACATGTCTTCAAAGCCCAAAATGCTTTGTGTTCAATTTCTACTTGAAGATGACATGCTTTTCCGTAAATGAGTTTAAAAGGTGTGGTTCCAATTGGAGTTTTGTAGGCTGTTCTAAAAGCCCAGAGTGTATCCTCCAATTTAATGGACCATTCCTTCGGATTTGATCCTACGATTTTCTCTAGAATACGTTTTAAAGCTCGGTTGGTATTTTCAACTTGTCCACTTGTCTGTGGATGATATGCGGTGGAGATTTTATGAGTTACTCCATATCTTTTGAGAACTTTCTCAAGTTGATTATTACAGAAATGAGTTCCCCGATCACTTATTAAAGCTTTCGGTGTTCCGAACCTTGTAAAAAGACATTTTAAAAAGTTGACTACAACTCGTGCATCATTAGTTGGGAGAGCTTGTGCTTCTGCCCATTTAGATACATAATCAATGGCTACGAGAATGTAGAGATTATTATGAGATTTTGGAAATGGACCCATAAAGTCAATACCCCAAATGTCAAATACTTCACATACTTGAATGACATTTTGTGGCATTTCATCACGTTGACTTATTTTTCCGGCCCTTTGACAAGCATCACAGGATTTGCAAAGAAGGTGTGCGTCTTTGTAAATTGTAGGCCAATAGAATCCAGCATCGTAAACTTTTCTTGCTGTTAGTTGAGGCCCATAATGCCCTCCTGTTGGTCCTGTGTGACAATGGTTTAAGATTTTACTAGCTTCATCTCCGAATACACATCGGCGTATTATTCCATCGGGACAACTTTTAAACAAATGTGGATCTTCCTAGAAATAGTGTTTTATATCACTAAAGAATTTCTTTCATTTTTGGTACGATAATCCTTTTTCAAGGAATCCACATACTAAGTAGTTTGCATAGTCTGCAAACCATGGAATTTCATTATAATCTATCTTCAATAGATATTCATCAGGAAAGTTGTCTTGTATGGCCGATTCATTTAGAACTTCTAATTCAGGATTTTCAAGACGAGAAAGATGATCAACGGCGAGATTTTCTGCTCCCTTTTTGTCTCGGATTTCAATATCGAACTCTTGTAAGAGTAAGATCCAACGGATTAATCGTGGTTTTACATCTTGTTTCGAAAATAGGTATCTAAGAGCAGAATGGTCGGTATAGACCACCGTTTTTGCTAGAACGAGATATGATCAAAATTTGTCAAAAGCAAAGACAATAGCAAGGAGTTCTTTTTCAGTAGTTGTGTAATTCATTTGTGCTCCTTGTAACGTCTTACTAGCATAATATATAGGTTGAAATCGTTTTTCAATCCTTTGTCCTAAAACGGCTCCCATTGCAAAATCACTTGCATCGCACATAAGTTCAAACGGTAGATTCCAATTTGGAGTTATCATGATCGGCGCATTAGTGAGTTTTTCTTTAAGAATATTAAAAGATTTGATACATTCATCTGAAAAGATGAATGGAGCATCCTTTTCTAGGAGTTTATTCATAGGAGTGGCAATTTTAGAAAAATCTTTTATAAAACGTCGGTAAAAACCGGCATGCCCTAGAAAACTCCTAACTCCTCTAACATTGCTGGGATGTGGAAGTTTAGCAATTACATCTACTTTAGCTCTATCCACTTCAATTTCTTCCTTTGAAATTTTATGACCAAGAACGATGCCTTCTTTAACCATGAAATGACATTTCTCCCAATTAAGAACTAGATTTGATTGTTCACATCTAATAAGCATTCGTTCAAGATTAACTAGACATGATTCAAATGTATCACCGAAGACTGAAAAGTCATCCATGAAAACTTCCATGCATTCTTCTATCATGTCATGAAAAATCACCATCATGCACCTTTGAAAGGTTGCAGGGGCGTTGCAAAGTCCAAATGGCATGCGTTTGTAAGCAAAAGTACCATAAGGGCACGTGAATGTGGTTTTCTCTTGATCTTCGGGTTCTATTGGAATTTGAAAGTATTCGGAAAAACCATCAAGAAAACAATAGTAACTATTTTCGGCTAATCTTTCCAACATTTGATCAATGAAAGGTAAGGGAAAGTGATCTTTTCTGGTGGCGTCATTTAATTTTCTATAATCAATACAAACACGCCATCCTGTTACAGTCCTAGTAGGAATAAGCTCATTTTTCTAATTTGTGATGACAGTTATGCCACCCTTCTTAGGCACGCATTGAACTGGGCTTACCCATGGACTATCAGAAATTGGATAAATTAAACCTGCATCTAGCAGTTTAATAATTTCTTTCTTAACAACATCTTGCATATTTGGATTTAGTCTTCGTTGGCGTTGCACATACGTTTTATGACCTTCTTCCATAAGGATTTTATGTGTGCAATACGAAGGACTTATTCCTTTAATATCATGAATTTTCCATGCAATAGCTGGTTTATGAGCTTTCAACACAGAAATGAGTTGTGATTTCTCATTTTCAGTAAGAGAAGACGATATTATTACAGGTAATTCAGATTCACCATGTAAATAAGCATATTCCAAATGGTTTGGAAGTGGCTTTAACTCTAATGTCGGTGGTTCTTCTATCGATGATTTATATCGATATCTGTCTTCTTCTTTTAGCATTTGAATTTCTTCTGTTGTTGGTTAATATCCATTAGCCATAAGTGTAGCTAACATTTCAGTTTCATCAATTGGTTCAGTTCCTTCTCCTAAAGAACATTCTCCTGTTCCTTGTAATTCTGGAAATTCTTCTAACAATTCTGCATGTGATTCTATAATTTGAATAAAATAACATGTATCCTCTGCAGATTGCGGTTGTTGCATTGCTCTATCAACAGAAAAGGTAACACTCTCGTCCTCTATACTTAGGGTTAGTTTCTTACTGAACACGTCTATCATTGCTTTAGCCGTGTTTAAAAATGGTCTTCCTAATATGAGAGGAACTTGAGAATCTTCTTCCATGTCCAGAACAACAAAATCTACTGGAAATACTAAAGTACCAACTTTAACTAGCATGTTCTCCATTATCCCTCTAGGATATTTTATTGATCTATCGGCTAGTTGTATGTTATTCTTGTTGGTTTCAATTCTCCAAGGTCTAGTTTAGCGTATAGTGAATACGGCATTAGATTTATACTAGCACCTAAGTCTGCCAATGCTTCTATTGAACTAAGACTACCCAGAAAATATGGAATTGTGAAACTTCCTGGATCTGATAATTTTTCTGGTATCTTATTCAACAGCACTGCAGAACAATTAGCATTCATAGTAACAGCCGAGAGTTCTTCCATTTTCTTTCTATTTGTGATTAGATCTTTCAGAAATTTAGCATATCTAGGCATTCCTGAAATCACATCAATGAAAGGAAGATTTACATTTATCTGTTTAAACATATCCAAGAATTTGGATTGCTCGGCTTCAAGTTTCTCTTTTCTCATTTTACTCGGGTAAGGAAGTGGTGGTTGGTATGGTTTAACATAAGGTTTAGCTTTAACTGTGTTATCTTCATTAACCTTTTCAACTACCGGTTCTTTTTCCTTATCTTGTTCAGGTTGTGGTTCTTGTGGAGTAGGAATAGCTTCATCAGAAATTACAGGTATTTCAGGTGGTTTTAGTGTTGTACCACTTCTTGTGGTAATAGCTTTAGCTGTTTCATTCCGGGGGTTAGCATTTGTATCACTAGGTAGACTTCCCAATTTTCTTTCACCTATTAACCTTGCTAGCTTGCTCACTTCTTGTTCTAGATTTTGAATAGAAGCTTGTTGATTTCTAAATGCTTGAGCATTTTGTTCATTCGTTTGTTTCTGAAATGTGAAAAATTACGTTTGAGATTCAACTAGCTTCGTCATCATATCTTCTAAATTTGTCTTTTTATCATCGATTTGTGGTGGTTTGTTTTGAAAATTAGGTCTTTGCTGTAGTGACCCGAACTTTTCCATGTTTATATATATTAATTGAGATTGATATTTACATGATTAAATGTTTCCAACATGTTAAGCAATTAAACTTGTTAAGACTTGATTAATTGAAATATGTTTCATATAGACAATTGACCACCCAAGTTGACCGGCGATTCACGAACGTTAAAACTTGTAAAAACGACATGACGATATATATATGGATATACATATGGTTAACATGAGATTATGATAAGTAAGTATCTCCATAAGTATATTAACAATGAGTTACATACATATAAACAAGACTACTAACTTAAGGATTTCGAAACGAGACATATATGTAACGATTATCGTTGTAACGACATTTAAATGAATATATATCATATTAAGATATATTAATATATCATAATATCATGATAATATAATAATTTAAAATCTCATTTGATATTATAAACATTGGGTTAACAACATTTAACAAGATTGTTAACCTAAAGGTTTCAAAACAACACTTACATGTAACGACTAACGATGACTTAACGACTCAGTTAAAATGTATATACATGTAGTGTTTTAATATGTATTTATACACTTTTGAAAGACTTCAATACACTTATCAAAATACTTCTACTTAACAAAAATTCTTACAATTACATCCTCGTTCAGTTTCATCAACAATTCTACTCGTATGCACCCGTATTCGTACTCGTACAATACACAGCTTTTAGATGTATGTAATATTGGTATATACACTCTAATGATCAGCTCTTAGCAGCCCATGTGAGTCACCTAACACATGTGGGAACCATCATTTGGCAACTAGCATGAAATATCTCATAAAATTACAAAAATATGAGTAATCATTCATGACTTATTTACATGAAAACAAAATTACATATCCTTTATATCTAATCCATACACCAACGACCAAAAACACCTACAAACACTTTCATTCTTCAATTTTCTTCATCTAATTAATCTTTCTCAAGTTCTATCTTCAAGTTCTAAGTGTTCTTCATATATTCTACAAGTTCTAGTTACATAAAATCAAGAATACTTTCAAGTTTGCTAGCTCACTTCCAATCTTGTAAGGTGATCATCCAACCCCAAGAAATCTTTATTTCTTACAGTAGGTTATCATTCTAATACAAGATAATAATCATATTCAAACTTTGGTTCAATTTCTATAACTATAACAATCTTATTTCAAGTGATGATCTTACTTGAACTTGTTTTCGTGTCATGATTCTGCTTCAAGAACTTCGAGCCATCCAAGGATCCGTTGAAGCTAGATCCATTTTTCTCTTTTCCAGTAGGTTTATCCAAGGAACTTAAGGTAGTAATGATGTTCATAACATCATTCGATTCATATATATAAAGCTATCTTATTCGAAGGTTTAAACTTGTAATCACTAGAACATAGTTTAGTTAATTCTAAACTTGTTCGCAAACAAAAGTTAATCCTTCTAACTTGAATTTTAAAATCAACTAAACACATGTTCTATATCTATATGATATGCTAACTTAATGATTTAAAACCTGGAAACACGAAAAACACCGTAAAACCGGATTTACGCTGTCGTAGTAACACCGCGGGCTGTTTTGGGTTAGTTAATTAAAAACTATGATAAACTTTGATTTAAAAGTTGTTATTCTGAGAAAATGATTTTTATTATGAACATGAAACTATATCCAAAAATTATGGTTAAACTCAAAGTGGAAGTATGTTTTCTAAAATGGTCATCTAGACGTCGTTCTTTCGACTGAAATGACTACCTTTACAAAAATGACTTGTAACTTATTTTTCCGACTATAAACCTATACTTTTTCTGTTTAGATTCATAAAATAGAGTTCAATATGAAACCATAACAATTTGATTCACTCAAAACGGATTTAAAATGAAGAAGTTATGGGTAAAACAACATTGGATAATTTTTCTCATTTTAGCTACGTGAAAATTGGTAACAAATCTATTCCAACCATAACTTAATCAACTTGTATTGTATATTATGTAATCTTGAGATACCATAGACACGTATACAATGTTTCGACCTATCATGTCGACACATCTATATATATTTCGGAACAACCATAGACACTCTATATGTGAATGTTGGAGTTAGCTATACAGGGTTGAGGTTGATTCCAAAATATATATAGTTTGAGTTGTGATCAATACTGAGATACGTATACACTGGGTCGTGGATTGATTCAAGATAATATTTATCAATTTATTTCTGTACATCTAACTGTGGACAACTAGTTGTAGGTTACTAACGAGGACAGCTGACTTAATAAACTTAAAACATCAAAATATATTAAAAGTGTTGTAAATATATTTTGAACATACTTTGATATATATATGTATATATTGTTATAGGTTCGTGAATCAACCAGTGGCCAAGTCTTACTTCCCGACGAAGTAAAAATCTGTGAAAGTGAGTTATAGTCCCACTTTTAAAATCTAATATTTTTGGGATGAGAATACATGCAGGTTTTATAAATGATTTACAAAATAGACACAAGTACGTGAAACTACATTCTATGGTTGAATTATCGAAATCGAATATGCCCCTTTTTATTAAGTCTGGTAATCTAAGAATTAGGGAACAGACACCCTAATTGACGCGAATCCTAAAGATAGATCTATTGGGCCTAACAAACCCCATCCAAAGTACCGGATGCTTTAGTACTTCGAAATTTATATCATATCCGAAGGGTGTCCCGGAGTGATGGGGATATTCTTATATATGCATCTTGTTAATGTCGGTTACCAGGTGTTCACCATATGAATGATTTTTATCTCTATGTATGGGATGTGTATTGAAATATGAAATCTTGTGGTCTATTGTTACGATTTGATATATATAGGTTAAACCTATAACTCACCAACATTTTTGTTGACGTTTAAAGCATGTTTATTCTCAGGTGAATATTAAGAGCTTCCGCTGTTGCATACTAAAATAAGGACAAGATTTGGAGTCCATGTTTGTATGATATTGTGTAAAAACTGCATTCAAGAAACTGATTTCGATGTAACATATTTGTATTGTAAACCATTATGTAATGGTCGTGTGTAAACAGGATATTTTAGATTATCATTATTTGATAATCTACGTAAAGCTTTTTAAACCTTTATTTATGAAATAAAGGTTATGG
The DNA here is from genome assembly GCF_046630445.1 of Rutidosis leptorrhynchoides. Classification (NCBI taxonomy): domain Eukaryota; kingdom Viridiplantae; phylum Streptophyta; class Magnoliopsida; order Asterales; family Asteraceae; genus Rutidosis; species Rutidosis leptorrhynchoides. The sequence continues at coordinate 464,792,565 of NC_092335.1, read as the reverse complement.
TTTGTTTTAAAAATGAATGCAGTCTTTGAAAAATGTCTCATATAGAGGTCAAAACCTCGCAACGAAATCAATTAATATGGAACGTTTTTAATCAATAAGAACGGGACATTTCAGTTGGTATCAGAGCGTTGGTCTTAGAGAACCAGAATTTTGCATTAGTGTGTCTTATCGAGTTTGTTAGGATGCATTAGTGAGTCTGGACTTCGACTGTGTTTAGTTGAAAAATGATTGCTTAACAAATTTTGTTGGAAACTATATATTTTTAAGATGTGAATATTATGTGATATATTAATCTCTTAACGCGTTTGATATTATGTGATAGATGTCTACCTCTAGAACAAGTCCCATTAACTCGCCTAATAATAATGAAGAGTCAAATGTAAATTGGAATGATTCGTGGACTGATTCACAAGTTCCCGAAGAGGAACCGGAAGAAGAGTCGGAACCGGAAGAAGAATCGGAACCGGAAGAAGAATCGGAACCGGATGAAGAAATAGAACCGGTGGGGGAAATAATAAAACGGTTAAGTAAAAGTAAATCCTCAACCAACCGACCAAGGTTAATTATGGTCAATGGTGTTTCCGCCAAGGAAGCAAAATATTGGGAGGATTACCAATTCTCCGATGAATCGGATTCCGACGAGAATTCCGATGATGTTATAGAAATTACCCCAACTGAATTTAAAAAGGCAAAAGAAAATAATAAGGGAAAGGGCATAAAAATAGAGAAATCTAATTCCAACCCCGATGAACTTTATATGTATCGTCAACCCCCGAATCCTTAAGTTGTAACAATGACCCGGGAACCTCTAAACCACCAGGTTTTTCTAAACCAATGTGGAAAATTACAGCTCGTATTAGGGGAACATCATATATCCCTAGAAACTTGGCAAAACGAACCAAAACCGAAGAAGAAGAAACAAGCGAGTCGGAATATGATAGTTGTATTCGTGTGGTGTAATATATGTAATATAGTGTGCTTATGCTTTATGATGTGTAAAAATTGCTTGTATTAATAAGTATTTTTTTTATGAATCTAACTCTTGTCTATTTTACAGTATAAAAACACAAAATGGATAGACAACCCAATATTTTAAGAGACCTACCCGGAGACATGATTGATGAAATCTTGTCTAGAGTCGGTCAGAATTCTTCGGCACAACTATTTAAGGCGAGATCAGTTTGTAAGACATTTGAAGAACGTTCCAAGAATGCCTTGGTTTATAAAAGGCTTTCGTTCGAAAGATGGGGGATATCACATTGGGAAATCCATAAGTTACGATGTGTTTACTTTGACGCATATATTGCAGGGAACCCAAATGCTATTTTACGCAATGGGTTAAGAAATTATTTTGACTCAATATATCCGAATATTGGACTTCGTGATTTAGAAAAAGCGGCTAACATGCAACATAAAGAAGCATGTTATGCTTACGGATTAGTAATGTTCGCTTCTCACCAAAGTGAGAACAAGAACATCGGGCTACAACTATTAAACAAAACGTTCCCACAAGTGACGGAGTCGGTAATTGGGGTAAGAAATGAGGTTTTTAGATTGTTACGGGACTGTTGGACATTACGTAACCCTCGTCCCTTTGACGACGTTACAACACGATGTCTTATCAATGGCCATAACGGTTATGTTCCACAAGACCAAGGATGGGAAGTAATCCTAGTAAAACCAGAATGCATGACTTGTTTCTGGACGTATGAATTACGTGTCTTTATTGCCTTTGCTGAACCACTTGTGTACTAGCTAGAATTATCTTCACAACCATCTTGTATCAAATTTATTGTGTGCTATATTTCATGCTATATGTAAAATAAGCGGTATTGTAAGTTTGTAAAATATTGTGAAAAAGTTTGAACGCGAAATATTATTATAATCAATTTTTCATATAGAATTGTAGTAGTTGAATTGTATATTAGCTACTAAGTATGAACTTAACGGGTAGGTACTACCCAAATTTAAACTTATAAAACGCTAATATGAAGAAAAAGCTTTTATAAATGAGTTCATATTATGCTACGAAATACTATTAACTACTCTTAACATTCTGTATGATTAACTTGTTCCATTTGACTATTTTGAAGGAAATGGCACCGACTACTCGACACACCGTGAATATGAATGAAGAGGAATTCCGTACTTTTCTAGCTTCAAACATAGCCGCAGTACAGGCTGCGCTACATACCAACAATAACCTTGGATCTAGCAGTACAGGAAATCGTGTAGGATGCACTTACAAAGAATTCACTGCCTGCAAACCTTTGGAATTTGATGGAACCGAAAGACCGATCGGATTGAAACGGTGGACCGAGAAGGTCGAATCGGTGTTTGCCATAAGTAAGTGTACTGAAGAGGACAAAGTGAAGTACGCTATGCATACCTTCACAGGTTCTGCGTTAACATGGTGGAATACCTATCTAGAGCAAGTGGGACAAGACAATGCGTACGCACTACCGTGGTCAGCATTCAAGCACTTGATGAACGAGAAGTGCCGTCCTAGAACCGAGGTCAATAAGCTCAAGACAGAACTTAGAGGGTTACGAACCCAAGAATTTGATATTACCACGTACGAAATACGATTCACAGAATTGTGCCTATTGTGTCCGGGAGCATTCGAAGATGAGGAAGAGAAGATCGACGCGTTTGTGAAAGGATTACCGGAAAGAATCCAAGAAGATATAAGTTCACACGAGCCCGCCTCCATACAATAGGCATGTAGAATGGCTCACAAACTAGTGAACCAGATTGAAGAAAGAATTAAAGAACAGACTGCTGAAGAGGCCAATGTGAAGCAAGTCAAAAGAAAGTGGGAGGAAAACGGTGATAAGAATCACCAATACAACAACAACAGCAATCGCAACAATTATCCCAACAATCGCAACATCAATCGCAACTACAACAAACGGCCTAACAACAACAACAACAACAACAACAACAACAACAACAGCAACAGCAACAGCAACTACAACAATCATCTCAACAACAATAATAACCGCAACAACAACAACAATCAGAAGCAGCTATGCCAAAGGTGTGAAAAGTATCACTCGGGGTTCTGCACCAAATTTTGCAACAAGTGTAAAAGAAATGGTCATAGCGCGGCGAAGTGTGAGGTCTACGGACCAGGGGTTAATAGAACGAAAGGAACAAATGGTGTCGGAACGAGTAATGGCGGAGCAAGTAGTGTCGGAGCAAGTTATGCCAATGTAGTTTGTTATAAATGTGGAAAACCGGGCCACATTATTAGAAATTGCCCGAACCAGGAGAACACGAATGGACAAGGCCGCGGAAGAGTTTTCAATATTAATGCGACAGAGGCACAGGAAGACCCGGAGCTTGTTACGGGTACGTTTCTTATTGACAATAAATCTGCTTACGTTTTATTTGATTCGGGTGCGGATAGAAGCTATATGAGTAGAGATTTTTGTGCTAAATTAAGTTGTCCATTGACGCCTTTGGATAGTAAATTTTTACTCGAATTAGCAAATGGTAAATTAATTTCAGCAGATAATATATGCCGGAATCGAGAAATTAAACTGGTTAGCGAAACATTTAAGATTGATTTGATACCAGTAGAGTTAGGGAGTTTTGATGTGATAATCGGTATGGACTGGTTGAAAGAAGTGAAAGCAGAGATCGTTTGTTACAAAAATGCAATTCGCATTATACGAAAAAAAGGAAAACCCTTAATGGTGTACGGAGAAAAGGGCAACACGAAGCTACATCTTATTAGTAATTTGAAGGCACAAAAACTAATAAGAAAAGGTTGCTATGCTGTTCTAGCACACGTCGAGAAAGTACAAACTGAAGAAAAGAGCATCAATGATGTTCCTATTGCAAAAGAATTTCCCGATGTATTTCCGAAAGAATTACCGGGATTACCCCCACATCGATCCGTTGAATTTCAAATAGATCTTGTACCAGGAGCTGCACCAATAGCTCGTGCTCCTTACAGACTCGCACCCAGCGAGATGAAAGAACTGCAAAGCCAATTACAAGAACTTTTAGAGCGTGGTTTCATTCGACCAAGCACATCACCGTGGGGAGCTCCTATTTTGTTTGTCAAGAAGAAAGATGATACATTCAGGTTGTGTATCGACTACCGAGAGTTGAACAAACTTACCATCAAGAACCGCTACCCACTACCGAGAATCGATGACTTATTTGATCAACTACAAGGCTCGTCTGTTTATTCAAAGATTGACTTACGTTCCGGGTATCATCAAATGCGGGTGAAAGAAGATGATATTCCAAAGACTGCTTTCAGAACACGTTACGGTCATTACGAGTTTATGGTCATGCCGTTTGGTTTAACTAATGCACCAGCTGTGTTCATGGACCTTATGAACCGAGTGTGTGGACCATACCTTGACAAGTTTGTCATTGTTTTCATTGATGACATACTTATTTACTCAAAGAATGACCAAGAACACGGTGAACATTTGAGAAAGGTGTTAGAAGTATTGAGGAAGGAAAAACTGTACGCTAAGTTTTCAAAGTGTGCATTTTGGTTAGAAGAAGTTCAATTCCTCGGTCATATAGTGAACAAAGAAGGTATTAAGGTGGATCCGGCAAAGATAGAAACTGTTGAAAAGTGGGAAACCCCGAAAACTCCGAAACACATACGCCAGTTTTTAGGACTAGCTGGTTACTACAGAAGGTTCATCCAAGACTTTTCCAGAATAGCAAAACCCTTGACTGCATTAACGCATAAAGGGAAGAAATTTGAATGGAATGATGAACAAGAGAAAGCGTTTCAGTTATTGAAGAAAAAGCTAACTACGGCACCTATATTGTCATTGCCTGAAGGGAATGATGATTTTGTGATTTATTGTGACGCATCAAAGCAAGGTCTCGGTTGTGTATTAATGCAACGAACGAAGGTGATTGCTTATGCGTCTAGACAATTGAAGATTCACGAACAAAATTATACGACGCATGATTTGGAATTAGGCGCGGTTGTGTTTGCATTAAAGACTTAGAGGCACTACTTATATGGGGTCAAAAGTATTATATATACCGACCACAAAAGTCTTCAACACATATTTAATCAGAAACAACTGAATATGAGGCAGCGTAGGTGGATTGAATTATTGAATGATTACGACTTTGAGATTCGTTACCACCCGGGGAAGGCAAATGTGGTAGTCGATGCCTTGAGCAAGAAGGACAGAGAACCCATTCGAGTAAAATCTATGAATATAATGATTCATAATAACCTTACTACTCAAATAAAGGAGGCGCAACAAGGAGTTTTAAAAGAGGGAAATTTAAAGGATGAAATACCCAAAGGATCGGAGAAGCATCTTAATATTCGGGAAGACGGAACCCGGTATAGGGCTGAAAGGATTTGGGTACCAAAATTTGGAGATATGAGAGAAATGGTACTTAGAGAATCTCATAAAACCAGATACTCAATACATCCTAGAACGGGGAAGATGTACAAGGATCTCAAGAAACATTTTTGGTGGCCGGGTATGAAAGCCGATGTTGCTAAATACGTAGGAGAATGTTTGACGTGTTCTAAGGTCAAAGCTGAGCATCAGAAACCATCAGGTCTACTTCAACAACCCGAAATCCCGGAATGGAAATGGGAAAACATTACCATGGATTTCATCACTAAATTGCCAAGGACTGCAAGTGGTTTTGATACTATTTGGGTAATAGTTGATCGTCTCACCAAGTCAGCACACTTCCTGCCAATAAGAGAAGATGACAAGATGGAGAAGTTAGCACGACTGTATTTGAAGGAAGTCGTCTCCAGACATGGAATACCAATCTCTATTATCTCTGATAGGGATGGCAGATTTATTTTAAGATTCTGGCAGACATTACCGCAAGCATTAGGAACTCGTCTAGACATGAGTACTGCCTATCATCCACAAACTGATGGGCAGAGCGAAAGGACGATACAAACGCTTGAAGACATGCTACGAGCATGTGTTATTGATTTCGGAAACAGTTGGGATCGACATCTACCGTTAGCAGAATTTTCCTACAACAACAGCTACCATTCAAGCATTGAGATTGCGCCGTTTAAAGTACTTTATGGTAGAAAGTGCAGGTCTCTGATTTGTTGGAGTGAAGTGGGGGATAGACAGATTACGGGTCCGTAGATTATACAAGAAACTACGAAGAAGATCATCCAAATTCAACAACGGTTGAAAATCGCACAAAGTCGACAAAAGAGCTACGCTGACATTAAAAGAAAAGATATAGAATTTGAAATTGGAGAGATGGTCATGCTTAAAGTTGCACCTTGGAAAGGCGTTGTTCGATTTGGTAAACGAGGGAAATTAAATCCAAGGTATATTGGACCATTCAAGATTATTGATCGTGTCGGACCAGTAGCTTACCGACTTGAGTTACCTCAACAACTTGCGGCTGTACATAACACTTTCCACGTCTCGAATTTGAAGAAATGTTTTGCTAAAGAAGATCTCACTATTCCGTTAGGTGAAATCCAAATCAACGAAAAACTCCAATTCATCGAAGAACCCGTCGAAATAATGGATCGTGAGGTTAAAAGACTTAAGCAAAACAAGATACCAATTGTTAAGGTTCAATGGAATGCTCGTAGAGGACCCGAGTTCACCTGGGAGCGTGAAGATTAGATGAAGAAGAAATACCCGCATCTATTTCCAGAAGATTCGTCAACACCTTCAACAGCTTAAAATTTCAGGACGAAATTTATTCAACGGGTAGGTACTGTAGTGACCCGAACTTTTCCATGTTTATATATATTAATTGAGATTGATATTTACATGATTAAATGTTTCCAACATGTTAAGCAATTAAACTTGTTAAGACTTGATTAATTGAAATATGTTTCATATAGACAATTGACCACCCAAGTTGACCGGCGATTCACGAACGTTAAAACTTGTAAAAACGACATGACGATATATATATGGATATACATATGGTTAACATGAGATTATGATAAGTAAGTATCTCCATAAGTATATTAACAATGAGTTACATACATATAAACAAGACTACTAACTTAAGGATTTCGAAACGAGACATATATGTAACGATTATCGTTGTAACGACATTTAAATGAATATATATCATATTAAGATATATTAATATATCATAATATCATGATAATATAATAATTTAAAATCTCATTTGATATTATAAACATTGGGTTAACAACATTTAGCAAGATCGTTAACCTAAAGGTTTCAAAACAACACTTATATGTAACGACTAACGATGACTTAACGACTCAGTTAAAATGTATATACATGTAGTGTTTTAATATGTATTTATACACTTTTGAAAGACTTCAATACACTTATCAAAATACTTCTACTTAACAAAAATGCTTAAAATTACATCCTCGTTCAGTTTCATCAACAATTCTACTCGTATGCACCCGTATTCGTACTCGTACAATACACAGCTTTTAGATGTATGTACTATTGGTATATACACTCCAATGATCAGCTCTTAGCAGCCCATGTGAGTCACCTAACACATGTGGGAACCATCATTTGGAAACTAGCATGAAATATCTCATAAAATTACAAAAATATGAGTAATCATTCATGACTTATTTACATGAAAACAAAATTACATATCCTTTATATCTAATCCATACACCAACGACCAAAAACACCTACAAACACTTTCATTCTTCAATTTTCTTCATCTAATTAATCTTTCTCAAGTTCTATCTTCAAGTTCTAAGTGTTCTTCATATATTCTACAAGTTCTAGTTACATAAAATCAAGAATACTTTCAAGTTTGCTAGCTCACTTCCAATCTTGTAAGGTGATCATCCAACCTCAAGAAATCTTTATTTATTACAGTAGGTTATCATTCTAATACAAGGTAATAATCATATTCAAACTTTGGTTCAATTTCTATAACTATAACAATCTTATTTCAAGTGATGATCTTACTTGAACTTGTTTTCGTGTCATGATTCTGCTTCAAGAACTTCGAGCCATCCAAGGATCCGTTGAAGCTAGATCTATTTTTCTCTTTTCCAGTAGGTTTATCCAAGGAACTTAAGGTAGTAATGATGTTCATAACATCATTCGATTCATATATATAAATCTATCTTATTCGAAGGTTTAAACTTGTAATCACTAGAACATAGTTTAGTTAATTCTAAACTTGTTCGCAAACAAAAGTTAATCCTTCTAACTTGACTTTTAAAATCAACTAAACACATGTTCTATATCTATATGATATGCTAACTTAATGATTTAAAACCTGGAAACACGAAAAACACCGTAAAACCGGATTTACGCCGTCGTAGTAACACCGCGGGCTGTTTTGGGTTAGTTAATTAAAAACTATGATAAACTTTGATTTAAAAGTTGTTATTCTGAGAAAATGATTTTTATTATGAACATGAAACTATATCCAAAAATTATGGTTAAACTCAAAGTGGAAGTATGTTTTCTAAAATGGTCATCTAGACGTCGTTCTTTCGACTGAAATGACTACCTTTACAAAAATGACTTGTAACTTATTTTTCCGACTATAAACCTATACTTTTTCTGTTTAGATTCATAAAATAGAGTTCAATATGAAACCATAGCAATTTGATTCACTCAAAACGGATTTAAAATGAAGAAGTTATGGGTAAAACAAGATTGGATAATTTTTCTCATTTTAGCTACGTGGAAATTGGTAACAAATCTATTCCAACCATAACTTAATCAACTTGTATTGTATATTATGTAATCTTGAGATACCATAGACACGTATACAATGTTTCGACCTATCATGTCGACACATCTATATATATTTCGGAACAACCATAGACACTCTATATGTGAATGTTGGAGTTAGCTATACAGGATTGAGATTGATTCCAAAATATATATAGTTTGAGTTGTGATCAATACTGAGATACGTATACACTGGGTCGTGGATTGATTCAAGATAATATTTATCATTTTATTTCTGTACATCTAACTGTGGACAACTAGTTGTAGGTTACTAACGAGGACAGCTGACTTAATAAACTTAAAACATCAAAATATATTAAAAGTGTTGTAAATATATTTTGAACATACTTTGATATATATATATGTATATATGTATATATTGTTATAGGTTCGTGAATCAACCAGTGGCCAAGTCTTACTTCCCGACGAAGTAAAAATCTGTGAAAGTGAGTTATTGTCCCACTTTTAAAATCTAATATTTTTGGGATGAGAATACATGCAGGTTTTATAAATGATTTACAAAATAGACACAAGTACGTGAAACTACATTCTATGGTTGAATTATCGAAATCGAATATGCCCCTTTTTATTAAGTCTGGTAATCTAAGAATTAGGGAACAGACACCCTAATTGACGCGAATCCTAAAGATAGATCTATTGGGCCTAACAAACCCCATCCAAAGTACCGGATGCTTTAGTACTTTGAAATTTATATCATATCCGAAGGGTGTCCCGGAGTGATGGGGATATTCTTATATATGCATCTTGTTAATGTCGGTTACCAGGTGTTCACCATATGAATGATTTTTATCTCTATGTATGGGATGTGTATTGAAATATGAAATCTTGTGGTCTATTGTTACGATTTGATATATATAGGTTAAACCTATAACTCACCAACATTTTTGTTGACGTTTAAAGCATGTTTATTCTCAGGTGAATATTAAGAGCTTCCGCTGTTGCATACTAAAATAAGGACAAGATTTGGAGTCCATGTTTGTATGATATTGTGTAAAAACTGCATTCAAGAAACTGATTTCAATGTAACATATTTGTATTGTAAACCATTATGTAATGGTCGTGTGTAAACAGGATATTTTAGATTATCATTATTTGATAATCTACGTAAAGCTTTTTAAACCTTTATTTATGAAATAAAGGTTATGGGTTGTTTTAAAAATGAATGCAGTCTTTGAAAAACGTCTCATATAGAGGTCAAAACCTCGCAACGAAATCAATTAATATGGAACATTTTTAATCAATAAGAACGGGACATTTCATTTGCTGGTTGTAAGTATTGTTGGATACTTGTTGATTACTAGGACCTTGTTGGTTGTTGTATGGAATATTTCGGTTATAATTCTGGTTTTGATTGTAAATTGGTCTTGGCGGTTGATAATTCTGATAATTATTTCCAGGCCTTTGGTTTAGATATGAAACATTCTCTCTTTGTTCCATTGTTAGGTCAATACTGAGACAATCTTTTGTTAAATGTGGTCCTCCACACTGCTCACAACTAATTCGTATTGAGTGAATATCCTTAGTCATCTTTTCTATTCGTCTCTCGACAGCATCTATCTTTGCGGAAATGGAATCTAAGTCATGGTTAGAATCGGCTCTAGCTGCTTTAGATGATCTAACGATATCTTTTTCTTGGTGCCACTCATGTGAGTGGGAAGCAGTGTTATCAAGAATTTTGTAAGCATCAGTTTCTGTTTTCTTCATAATAGAACCACCAGCTGCTATATCTATGTCTTTCCTTGTAGTGATGTCGCATCCTTGGTAAAATATTTGTACTATTTGACAGGTATCTAAACCATGTTGCGGACATCCTCTTAATAATTTACCAAATCTGGTCCATGCCTCATATAGAGTTTCATTTGGTTTCTGTGTGAACGTAACAATTTCTCCTTGAAGTCTTACGGCTTTAGATGCCGGAAAGAATTGTTTAAGAAATTTTTCAACTAAAACGTCCCATGTATCAATCGCCCCTTCAGGTAACGATTCTAACCAATCTTTGGCTTCTCCCTTTAAAGTCCAGGGAAATAACATGAGATATATCTGTTCATCCTCAACTTCTCTTATTTTAAATAGTGTGCAGATCCTATTAAAGGTACGAAGATGTTCATTTGGATCTTCCTTCGGCGCACCACTAAATTGGCATTGATTAGTCACTATGTGTAGAATTTGTCCTTTGATTTCATAATCTGGCGCATTAATGTCTGGATGAGTAATTGCGTGACCTTGGCCAGTGCGTTTAGCTCTCATTCGGTCTTCCATACTTAGAGGTTCCAGATTTTCCATGATTGAATTTGTTGAATCTGAATCACTAGAGGATTCTGATTTAATGGTTCGTTCCTCAACAATCTCTGTTTGAATGATTGGTGGTTCCGGAGGAAAGATTAATTGTTCAGGATCTATGAATTGTCCCTGAATATTCTTCGGGTTCTCAATTGTGAGGTCGGGTTCAAAAAATAGATTATCGGAAATTTGAATTGGAGTACTTGGTCGACTCGATGACGATTCTAAAGAAAAATCAACGGCGGTAATATTAGCTAGATTTCTTGATCGAGTTACAGGTGGTGAACGTACAAAAGGTGGTGAACGTTTTGCTCGGTGCATTCACTGAATATCCTATTAGTTTTTAAAAAGGAAGAAAAATTATATAAGTTATTCAATTAATAGACTTTTCTGATTTTGCCCACGTTTCGAATAGCCAAAAGATGCAGCAGAGGGGCAGGATTCGTTTGGTCTCAATATAATTGAGTACTGTTTGGCTCCAATAACCCGGTCCACGTACAAATCCAACTATTACTACGAACCAGAAAATTTTGATGTCTATCAATTTAACCGCTTAAAATAATTTTTCGTAATTTAAAGAAATTTACAGAAGAAGTAGAAAATTCTATGTCCTAAAAACTAGAATGGCGAGAAATAAGAAAGAAAAAGAGCGTGTCGGTATAAAAATTGGAGAAATAAGAAAAAAAAAGAGTGACTTATAAAACTTTAAAACACTCGACTAACCCAACCTTATTATTATCACTAACTTAAAATTAAAATTGCAAATTGAGATTACTAATTGGAGTGATAATTGATACATAGGTAAAAGGCGTCGAAAAATAAAAATAAGAAAGTAGCGCGTTGAAACTTAAAAAGGAACTAAAAACTAAGAATTAAAAGTTGCGTCTAAAAATATTAAAGCTTACAAGTAAAACTATATCCCAAATGGCAATATATTAAAAAGGAACTAAAAATTAAAAACGGCGTCGCAAAATTCTAAAGCACCTAAATCTTAGTCTAAAGAAAAAGCACTTAAGAGATTTTACGGCAAAGCCTAAAAATCTAGAAGTAAAAATAACTATGGCAAAAACTATATCTTAAAACTAAATACGAACGAAAAATACAAAAATTACGCTAAAACAATTAAAAAGATACAAAATATAAAAATATACTAAAAGTTATAAAAAGTACAATTTTTATAAAAATATTATTTTTATATTATTTATTTTATAAAAGTATTAATTTTTATATATTTATTTAACTAATTAAACTTAAAATACAAAATAAAATAAAACTAAAACTAATTATAATAAATCAAACCCTAATTTTAATTAATAATAATTTAAATTTAACCCTAATTTTGTAATTAATGCGTCTGAGGTTTGACCTGTCAGATTGACCTCCGCGAGTGCGGTGAGGCCCAGTTCAAATGCTCCGCGAGTCGCGGAGGGTTCAATTTAAACTGAGAAAGGGTTCGTTTTTTATTCAGGTTCAATTAAAATTTTTTTTTTTATGTTTTTCTATTTTATCATATATATATATATATATATATATATATATATATATATAAATATTTCTATAACACAATAAAATACTTATATTTAAACTCAAAAATAAAAATACTTTTTAAATTTATATATTTTTTTTACAAACTCTTTTTGTATTTTTATATTTTTATATTTTTTAAAAACTTATATTTTTATACGAAGAACTTAATAAAAACTTTTACAAAATTATATATATATATTTTTTATATCATTAGCGTTGCGCTTTCGGCGTTTAAGATCCCCGGCAGCGGCGCCAAAAATACTTGATGTGCGTAGAGGTGTATATGAAATAGCTTTATTTTTACAACGAAATACTATTAAATATGATACAATTTTACACAAGATATTTATTTATTTATAGAATGGATATACCTAAACCTTGCTACAACACTTATAGGCAGTGTACCTAATCGTACAGTAGTGTAGTTTTTAGTAAGTCCGGTTCGTTCCACAGGAAAAATCTTTTAAACAAAGCTTAACGCTATATTAGTTTTAATTTATAAAAAATACAAATAAATATATAAGTAATATTATTATTATAAAGGGAGGTTTTTACCGTTTAATGACCGGTTTGTCGATTTTTAAAACTTTAGTCGCAGTTAAAACCTAATGTAAAATATTAGAAATAAATACAACTTAATTTAAAGCGTAAAGTAAATAACGATAATGAAATTGCGATAAATAAAAGTGCGATGAAATAAAATTGCGATAATTAAAGAGTACGAAAATTAAAAGTGTAATTAAATACAATGACAATAATTAAAAGTGCAATTAAATACAATAACAATAAATAAAAGTGAAATAATTAGAAGTGCAATTAAATATGAAAATAAAGGAATTATGCTTATTTAAACTTCTGTAATCATGATGTTTGACGTGTTGATTTTTAGTTTTATGCCCATGGGTTAATTGTCCTTTATCCTGGATTATTTAATATGTCCGTCCGGTTTTTGTCCATAACAGTCCATCAGTCATAAATATAAAGTGCGAGTGTCCTCGTCAAATTATCCTTATACCCGAAGTCAAATATTCCAACTAATTGGGGACTTAAACTCTAACAAGGTTTTAATACTTTGTTAACAATTACACCAAGTGTCCTTGTATATAATTTTACCCCTGTTTTAATAATTCTAGTGACTATTAATCCATTCCCGTGTCCGGTTAAATGAACGATTATTCGTACATATAAATATCCCGCCCATCGTGTCCGATCGAGTGTATATGGTTATTTATAGGGACGTCCAATTGTAAATCTTTATATTAAAATTAACAAACTATCATTTAGTTAAACAAATATAAAGCCCATTAATAGCTCATAGTCTAATTTCCACAAGTGTCGTTCTTTTTGTCCAAACCCCAATTATGGTACAAAGCCCAATTATGGTACAAAGCCCAATTACCCAAATTTAATATTTAGTCAAACATCACGATTACTTCGGCATTAAATAAGCATAATAATAACTTAGCTACGAGACATTAATTTAAAAAGGTTGAATATAACTTACAATGATTAAAAATAGCGTAGCGTTACACGGACAGAATTTCGACTTACACCCTTACAATATTCGCTAACATACCCTTATTATTAGGATTTAAAATTAAAATTAAAATTAAAATATAAATATATATATATTTTACGTATGATGAATGAGAAAAAGATGTAAAAAATTCGGCCGAATGCTCGGCCTTTTAAAGGTGGATTTCTGACTTTTTGGGCTCCGCGAGTGCGGTGGATTTTGCTCTTCAGAGCTCTGCGAGTGCGGAGCTGTGGAATCCAGCTCACACAAGCTTGGCTCCTAGCTTGCCGACGGATTATATAATATAATATAATATATATATTAATTTTAAGAATTAATTATATATTATATTATATTCATGTGCATAGTTGACTTGTAATTTTTAGTCCATTGCGTCGAGTGTTGAGAGATGACTCTGGTCTCGGTTCTGGATTTTCGAACGTCCAAGCGTACAATTTAATATCTTGTATTTTGTGTTTCGAATCTTGTACTCTTGTAATTTTGAGACGTTTCTCATCAATAATTGGAACCACTTTGATTGTATTTTGTACTTTTGAGCTTTTTGGTCGTTTGCGTCTTCAATTCGTCGAATCTGTCTTTTGTCTTCACCTTTTATTATTTAAACGAATATTACTTGTAAATAGGACAACTGCAACTAAAAGCTTGTCTTTCTTGAGGAATAATGCTATGAAATATATGTTCGTTTTTAGCATTATCATGAACCAAAGAGCCGGTAGCACTATAAAAGAGTATAACTCAAATGCGTAGTGGCGTGGACCAAATAGCCGGTAGCGTCATAGCATTACGTATGGTGTGAACCACGAGCCGGTAGCACCATAGCGTTATGATTAACCATATGATTTATGTATGTATTGTAGTGTAGCATATTATATTGTTTGAGTATATGCTATTGGTTATGCTCGCTTGCGATATTGGAGGTTATTAGCTTTATACTTGAGATGGTTGCTAATTATATTGCTAGCATGTATGCGGTATGTGGGTAAGTGTATGCAAGTAGGTACATTATATATGCATGTGTATACTTAATGCACTCACTAAGCGTTAGCTTACCCCTCTCGTTGTTTACCTTTTTACAGTTATCGTGATTGTGAAGCTAGTTAGTCATTAGACTAGATGCGTAGGAGCGCTTGGGCTCGATGGGGTAGCTTTCGGATATGGATGTGGATTGGGGATTTGGTAGATCCTCGGGATTATGCTCTTGGTATCGGGTTGGGTTGTAGAGTCCTAATCCGTCCAAAGTTATAAATGGGTCGAATTGCTATATTATTGTAAGACGGGTCGTTGTGGGCCCGGTGTAGTAAAACTTGTTTTTATAGTGAAAACTTCTTAGTTTTACTTAATATGAATTGTTGTGAAAGTCGTTTCGTTTAAAAATACCGGGAAGTGGGTTTTCCGCTCGAGTAAGTTAGACTACAAGGTCATAATCTGGTAGTTCATTTGGACATCATCCAGATCCTCTGGACGCCGTCCTGGTCTTCTCTGCTGGACGTCGTCCAGATGTACTGTATTAAAAAAAAAATTAAGACGCGTTTTTGGTAAAACGAGGTTGGGTCGTCAGAAGTGGTATCAGAGCATAGTCTAAGGGAATTAGGTAACCTTGGAATAGGTGCCTAGTCTTAGACTTATTGATGGTTGTGCGTTATTTGACTTGTAGGAATACGGGTTGGTTTGAGATTTGTTAGTGCCTTAGAGTAGGTGACTAATTAGGACTTGTGATTGTCCAAAGCGTGATTATGTGGGGCCTTATTTCGTATGTAAATTCATGCCTTAGATTGCTAGTGCCTAATGTAAGTAGGCGAACTTGGACGTTGTTTTAGTGATAGTCACCTAGGTTGTAGGTTGACTTGTTGTTGCGGTGTGCTTGTGTATATTTATTATTATATTGTATATAGGTATATATATATATATATATATATATATATATATATATATATATATATATATATATATATATATATATATATATATATATATATATATATATAGGTATCTATTGGTGCGGTGTTGACTACAGGCATACATGTTCAGACGGCTCATCCAATTGAGCGACTCGGTTGGGTGACGTATTAACATTCCAAAATGGTCTACACTTTCTTAAGCATAATAGAATACATGGTTTACCATATCCGAGAGACGGGATGTGCTTCAATGCTTTCGTTAATGATTGGTAAAAGATAGTTAGGCCCTTAAAAAGAGTTCAACCATAAAGAACACCATGGCCAAGTCAAGATGACTTCCATGAACACGTTCGGTTATCCTAACGGTCCAATCCTTTATGTGTCTAAACAAACAGTTCCTTAATTAACTAAGAATCCCTCAAGCGGGGTGCAATGCTTGAGACCGCATTATGGTGCAGTGTACTGGTCAACACTAACCGTGTTCCATGGCCTTACTTAGCAGAGGTACGGCTTACAACAACCGATGTGCTTCAGCGTGCACGTACAAAGTTTATATGCTTGGTGACTACACTAGCATGGTCTGGGCCCGACTATGTACTAAGGGTCTAGTCAGATGTTTCACTACGAAAGAGTCCTCAGTCAGAATTCAAAGCTCGATAGACTTACTACAACCGGTGTGCCTTGGTCGATCTTACGTTGTATCCGATAGACTTCTCTTACCAAGGGGTGACACAGATAGTGTACTCTGAATCGGGGTTCGCGACTTCCCAATAACAGAGCCTATAACTACGTTCTATTAGTTGGAAAAGTGATTGAGTTTAAAGCATAATCGGAAAGCATTTCGACAACATACACAGACCATAATATTATTTCGGCATTATAACTGCTTACATCACAGCATACACTAAAGATAACTACTCGCTAATCATGGCAATAATATCATAAAACATTATATAAGATAAAGGATAGAAGTACCAGTAGATTAAACGAGTTCCGAATACAAAAGTGACAACTTCAAGACTCCAGACCGCTCCTAATACAATCTTCAGCGTTCGCCTCCGGGTACTTAATTTCCCGCTCGGAGGTGAGAAGGCCTTGAAAGTATGACTAATATTGTACAAGAGAGAGAAAGAAGTAAATTGAAGTGTGTGTTGGAATGAATGACAAAGACCCTTTAAATAGACTTGAAAATTGCCAAATACGCCTGGCAGGCCGTATGGCAGGCCGTATTTGGCATGCCGTATGCATGGCAGGCCGTTTGGTGGCTCGTGTGGTGGCACGTATCTGGTAGGCCGTTTCCATACTGGAAGGTCATATGGCAGGCCGTATGGCTTGCTGGTCAGCCTGAATTCCCTGGATCGTAACTTGATTTCTTGTCTTTCACCGTTTTCGCTCTAGAATCTTCATTTTAGCTTCGATTCTCTTGATTCTTTTTGCACTATCTTCATAATTACTTGTTCTTCAATTCTAACTGACGAAGTGGGTATTTTGCTGACAAAGTTCGAATCTTTCTTGTTTTTGGGCCTTAATACTGGGGTGAAAACGTGACTTTTTAGCCGATATCAAATATCCCACACTTAGACTTTACTTGCCCTCAAGCAAACTCTCATTTTAAAGAATCTTTTCGGTGTTTCTTTTCTAATAGCCTAAGCGGTTTGCTTTTATTATAAGAGCAAAAAGATAAGGTGAGTCATCTATGTTAGGACTGAAATTATCTCTGCAAGCATGCGAGGAGGTTACATGACATAGGCTAGCTTTCATGGGTCACTCAAATCACTCAAGTGTTTAGGGTTCCCTATAGATCTAAGAAATGAATACACTCATAGCCAGTCATGCTACACCCATCGTCATAGGCTTGATAAAGACTCAAATCCTTGCTGCTAACGCGAGAACGGTAGTAATCTCAGCTTTATGGGTTATTTGTCAATGATGGAAAGGAATTTTGGAGTGGTAGTGAAGTTGTTTTTGAAGGGTGAGATAAAAGGGTAATGTAGTCTTTATACAGACTTTTATTCGGATAGATAGGAGTGCTGAAGTATTTTGAGAAGCACTTTTGAACTTTTCTTCATTTGATAATCATTTTTGGTCGAGTTCTCTTCGGCATTTCTCTTATTTAGTTCTGCTCCTTTTTCAAAATTTTTTTTTTTTGGGAGACTTCATCTCGAGAAACTTTTTGCCGGTAAACTTTTTCAAGACCTTTGCCATGATACTTGAGAGGTTTATAACATTGGGTTTTCGGAAGGAATCTCATTTTCTGGGTTTTCTGAGAATTAGTAAAGGTGATATGGATGTGGTGGTGGAGTAGAAGTAGTGGAGGTGTGGAAGGCTTATGTTTGACAAATGGGTAGCTATTTTGATTACAACCGAATCACGCTTTGCTACTTGGAGATGTATATCTAAAGCAAGTTATGATTCTAAGCACAGACATCGGCACTCTCAACGGAAAATAGTGAAGCATTAAAGATGAATGCTGGTCTTATTTGGGGTGCCACACCATAATCAATTTAGGTCGATAATGCCTTAGTCATGCAATGCTCTATTAGAGATTTCAATCTAACAAGATTTCCACCTTATTTAAGCCTTATTTTTATTGACAAACGTTTTAGGTTTTCAAAAATACTTTTTCGAAAAGGGTTTCTTTTGCAAAAAATTTGAAATTTGGCTTAAGGACTTGGAATCTTCGTAATGGTTTATTATGATATAGCATAAAAAGATACCAACATCCCACACTTAGACGAACATTGTCCTCAATGTTCCTAGTGTATCCCACACTTAGGAGTTTTAGTTGAAGATTTGGGAGTATTTGTCTAGTGTTTTTATTGGGTGTTATCCCACACTTAGTGATAAGATAGGATGTGGTATAGTTTGAATCTTGAGCTAGTAGCGAAAGAAAGAAATACCCCTAGCAGATGCGGCTAGTTTCCTTGCTCCTTTATCGGCTCACTTGTCATCCTTTATTCTTCTACTCTACTTTATTGCACGGGTTGCCTCCCGAGAAGCGCTTTTGTTTAAGGTCGTTGGCTCGACCGTAGTGATTCTTCAAAAAGCAAACATTCCTTGTTGATGGTTGTGATCTTGGTCTTCTTGAGGGAATGTGAGTCTTGGTGGATAAGTTCTGAGAAAGTGTCGGACCAGCAATGGTAACAAGTCCGGTACTTCTCTTGAAGATCTTCTGAACGATAAGTAGTGCGCAGTTTCAGCTCTTGATAAGTCTTGAAGTCCGATGAGAATATGATCCACAGCTCTGCTGGTTGACCCATGAATGTCAATCATGGTTGCAGTGCCGGTGTTGATGATTTCTCTGATGGGATGCTCATTTCGGAGGTCTTCAAACAATGTAAGAAACTGTATCTTTAGAATTTCGAAGTCTTCGGAATGGTGATCTCCACAGTAAGAGTCTGTAGCTTTGCACAGATTAGTTAAAAGACGAAGCTGGAAAGAAGTGAACAGCAATCCTGATTCGAGTATTAATTTCACCGTCTTTGAGAATATCTCCCGACATCCAGCTTTAAATATGAAACTAGGATCTGTGGACTCGTGGAAGATACGTGATAACTGCTTCGTAACATAGGTGGCAATGTTGACTCGATCTGGTTTAAGATGAGAGAACGGATTGTTTCGTCTTGCTTCCTCCATAACAGCGTCTTGTAACTCTTTAATAATCAGATCAGCGTGGTGATCAATTGTTACGTAAATCACTAGTCTGTCTGGTGTGCTTTCGAAGTTATCTCTATCCAAAAGAGCGAAAAGACTGTGAATATCCTCGATCATTTGCAAATCAGAGTGATAAGTCGGGCTGCCAGTGGAAAGATCCATATGCTTCTGGATGAGAGTCAGTAGTGCTCGTTCGTTTCGTGAGAACGGAAGTGCAAATCCAGCTAAGGCATTATAAACCTTAGAGTAAATGATCTTCTGATCTCGACAGAATCTTGTCTCGAGAATAGTGCGAACCACTGAATTATGCTCTCGTTGCCTTTCTTCGTGATAGATATGATCGTGAAGAGAGTTGATAAAGTCTTGAATGCGTTCTTCTAGGATTTCAACATCATTGTCTTCTCTTCGGAGATAGAGGTGGTGCTCTTCTCTGATAGCCATGATTCATTCTGTTAAGCGTAGCGAAAAATCAATGGTTGACTTTCGGATGGCTTCGAGAATGTCTTCAAATTCATCGGTATCATTAATGAATGTAATCATGTCTGCGTGTGTGGATATAACCGGAATTCGATTTGAAGAAGAGTCCGGCTCCCCTTGATCTACTTCGGTTGGAGAGTGTGAGTTAGTCAGAATGTCTTCGTGATGCTCTTCCTCGTCATCATCAGTATCCTGCTCCTCTGAAGATGCGTATGATGAACGGGTTTCTTCAGTATTCTGATTCTCTACTTTGATACTTACAGGATCAATTTCTATATCCTTAACCTCAGCCTTGTCGTTCTTCTTTTTGAAGTGAATGATTAAACTGTGATCTGCCGTCTCAAGCCTCATTATTTCTTCATGACGCTCAATGCTTGGAACGGGTGTTGTCGCAGTTTCTTTTACGTCTTCCATTTCCTCTTCCTCTTCAGATTCCTCCTTTTCCTCGATTTCTTCACTGGGATCCTCTTCTTCCATTTCTGGGTCGTCTACAGACTGTGATTCGACACCCATCTCGATATCGTCGGCTGGTGGTGATGACACATCATCGGAAGTGATCCGTCTGGTGGAAGTAGCAAACATCTCTGCCTGTCCAGAAAGATCGGTTGGTCGGTCAATTTTGAAGGTAACGCTCTCCCCATGTGATTGTAAGATCATGGTTTGATTGTACACATCAATGACAGTCCTAGCCGTATTCATGAAAGGTCTCCCTAACACTACTGGGGTGTGTAGGTCTTCCTTAATATCCATTACTACAAAATCCATAGGATACAAGAATTTGTCGACTTTCACCAAGACGTTCTCAACTATACCCTTAGGATATCGAATTGTATGATCCGCAAGTTGGATTATCATTTTGGTTAGTGAAAAGTCTCCTAACTGTAATCTCTTGTAGAGAGAGTAGGGGATTAGGTTGATACTTGCTCCTAAATCTGCTAGCGCATGAATGGTTCCAGATTGGTAGATTGAACACGGGAAAACGAATTGACCCGTATCTCCTAGCTTAGGTGGTAGAGAGTTTCTGAGTAATGCAGAGCATTCTTCACTCAGTGGAATTTTGTTAGAGTCTGGTATCCTCTCCTTTATAGAAAGAAGCCTTCGGATGTATCTCTTCTGGTTGGGAACTTTGGACATAGTGTCCAAGAATCTTCCATCTAGTTTGAAGGAATCAAGCTTGGATGGTTCTTCTTGTAGCCTTCCAGGATAAGGTACGCGAACTGGAGTTTCAGGGGTCAGCTTCTGAGTATATGTTGATTTGTTCTTGAGCCTAGTTGACCTTCTCCGTGGTTCTTCCTCTGGGATTACAGAATCCATTTTCTTTGCTTCTTCTATGTGGGGATTCTGGATAGTATTACTTGGCAATCTTCCCTGCGGTTGGGTTTCAAGGCGTTGTGATAACTGTCCGAGCTGCGTTTCCAAACTTTTGAGCAGAGCCAATTGATTTCTCATTAGTATCTCCGTCTGATATTGTCTGGTTGCAGTTCTCTGATTTAACTGTTGTTGTCCTTGAATGAACTGAGTTAACTGATCTTCAGCTCTGAGAGTGGGGTTAGTTGCTTTTGTAATCTGGGTGGTAGGGGAATTTTCCTCAACTGGGGGACCAGTGAGTGGAAGTGGTTGATCGTAGGTCAATTGAGATTGTTGGGCTGGGTAAGGTGGATAGCGATAGCGAAAAGGTTGATTGCTTCACTGAAATTGATTAACCCTTGGTGGTTGATTGAATCCGGGATTTGGTGGACGAGCTGGGTATTGAACGTAACAGACTGAACTGTCAGGATTTTCGTACTCAACTTGATAGTCTTCAGTAGGTTGCGGGTTGGTACAATTAACACAAGCCTGAGCTTGGTTAACCTACTGCGGTTGCGTCTTCAATTCTCCGAGTTGTTTGGCAAGAGATTCCATCTTATCTGTGAGGGATTTGATGGCCTCTGTTTGATTGTTAAGTGCAGAGAGTGGGGCAGATGATGAAGTTGTTTCACCACTGTTCCAGTCATGATGATGCATCGTCATGTTCTCGAGCAATTCCCATGCTTCATCTGCGGTTTGGTTCATCAGATTCCCTTGAGCTGCTGCATCGATCGTCGTCCTATGATTTACCGTAAGACCATTGTAGAAGGTACAGATTTGGGCTGACCGTTCTAACTGGTGATTAGGGCACTTCTTCAGCAGGGTTTTGAAACGCTCCCATTCAGTGTAAAGAGATTCATCATAACTTTGTTTGAAGTTAATGATGTCATTCTTCAGTTTGGTTTGTTTAGAAGGAGGGAAATATTTGGTTAGGAATTTAGTCGCCATCTCCGTCCATGACGTGATGGAATCTTTTTCCAGTCCTTCAAACCAAGTTTGAGCATGATGAGTGAGAGAATAGGGGAACAAGTATAGCCGGACTATATCTTGTCCTATCCCTGGCTGTTTGTAGGAGTTCGAAAGAGATATGAATTTATCAAGGTGAGAATTAGGATCGTCATTCAGTAATCCATGAAACTGACAGCTATTTTGAATGAGATGGATGATGTGATGTTTTAACTCGAACGAGTGTCCTTGAATCTCTGGAAATATGATTGGTCCTCCTCGACCTTCAATCGAGGGTTTGGTGTTTTCTTCTAAAGAAACGCGTAACGCCATTTGGTTTCTGATTTGTGCTTCCTTGCGTGCTTTAGAGATTATTGCGTCTGGATCAGGTACGAATAACAACGGCCCTGGTCTAGATCGGGTTTGGGTCATACACTAGGTATGCCTTTTTGTTTTTAATTTTCTCAAATAAGCTAATTATAATAAGCTAAACTAAACTAATCTAATTCTAAGGTAATCTAATTTAATCTAAGGTAATCTAAGGTAATCAAATCTAAGGTAAACTAAAGTAATCTAAGGTAATCTTAATCTAATATAAAGTAACTAACTATCCTACGGTGGAATATGTTTTTGGTTCTGGCTACTGATTTCCTGGTATTTCGGTAACAAAGTTCCGCACAAACTATTCAACAAACCAAGTGGCCAGGCCGACTACGGAGAGGCAGGATCCTTTTGGTCCCAATATAATTGGCGACTGTTCAGAAAATCCAATAACCAAGTCCGTGTATAATTGTCTTTCTTAGACACCACTAAATGCTTGTGAATAAGTTTGATTGAGAGTAGTATTGCCTGATACCAGTTCCCCGGCAGCGGCGCCAAAAACTAGTAGTTCTCTCTTGATATGGCCGAAACGGACGATTTTTATTTGCGCGGTGTCGTTAGGCCGCGGCTCGCCAGGATCAGCCACTCGTGGGAGAGGGTACTGTTTGAAATTTATATTTAGCGGGGCCTAAATCTTACTACTCCTTATAAGTAAGGGAAGTATGACCTAGAGTCGTATTTTTGAGATATTAGTAACATCGAACCTATATTGTAGCCTAAGATAGTTAGGGAGTAGTGAATATTTATTTTGGGATTTTCTAGTTTATAAGATAGATAAAGTAAATGCGATAAAATTTGTAATTCAGATAAGGTTAAAGTAAGTGCATACTATGACTTCATCAGTTATTCTGCCGAGATTATGGAATGCTGGCTCATGAATAGGCAGAGGCCCTGTATTCATTACACTGGTCCTAAACGCCCCTGTCATAAGACATGTCACTGGGTACTGCGTTAGGCTTGAAGATTCTAAATAGACAGCAACGTCCCTTACCCCCGACACCCGTGCAGTCTGACTATAGGCATACACGTTCAGACGGCTCATCCAATTGAGCGACTCGGTTGGGTGACGTATTAACATTCCAAAATGGTCTAAACTTTCTTAAGCATAATAGAATACATGGTTTACCATATCCGAGAGACGTGATGTGCTTCAATGCTTTCGTTAATGATTGGTAAAAGATAGTTAGGCCCTTAAAAAGAGTTCAACCATAAAGAACACCATGGCCAAGTCAAGATGACTTCCATGAACACGTTCGGTTATCCTAACGGTCCAATCCTTTATGTGTCTAAACAAACAATTCCTTAATTAACTAAGAATCCCTCAAGCGGGGTGCAATGCTTGAGACCACGTTATGGTGCAGTGTACTGGTCAACACTAACCGTGTTCCATGGCCTTACTTAGCAGAGGTACAGCTTACAACAACCGCTGTGCTTCAGCGTGCACGTACGAAGTTTATATGCTTGGTGACTACACTAGCATGGTCTGGGACCGACAATGTACTAAGGGTCTAGTCAGATGTTTCACTACAAAAGAGTCCTCAGTCAGAATCCAAAGCTCGATAGACTTACTACAACCGGTGTGCCTCGGTCAATCTTACGTTGTATCCGATAGACTTCTCTTACCAAGGGGTGACACAGATAGTGTACTCTGAATCGGGGTTCGCGACTTCCAAATAACAGAGCCTATAACTACGTTCTATTAGTTGGAAAAGAGATTGAGTTTAAAGCATAATCGGAAAGCATTTCGACAACATACACAGACCATAATATTATTTCGGCATTATAACTGCTTACATCATAGCATACACTAAAGATAACTACTCGCTAATCATGGCAATAATATCATAAAATATTATATAAGATAAAGGATAGAAGTACCAGTAGATTAAACGAGTTCTGAATACAAAAGTGACAACTTCAAGACTCCACACCTCTCCTAATACAATCTTCAGCGTTCGCCTCCGGGTACTTAATTTCCCGCTCGGAGGTGAGAAGGCCTTGAAAGTATGACTAATATTGTACAAGAGAGAGAAAGAAGTAAATTGAAGTGTGTGTTGGAATGAATGACAAAGACCCTTTAAATAGACTTGAAAATTGCCAAATACGCCTGGCAGGCCGTTTGGCAGGCCGTTTGGCAGGCCGTATACATGGCAGGCTGTTTGGTGGCTCGTGTGGTGGTACGTATCTGGCATGCCGTTTCCATACTGGCAGGCCGTATGGCTTGCTGGTCAGCCTGAATTTCCTGGATCGTACCTTGATTTCTTGTCTTTCACTGTTTTCGCTCTAGAATCTTCGTTTTAGCTCTGATTCTCTTGATTCTTTTTTCACTATCTTCGTAATTACTTGTTCTTCAATTCTAACCGATGAAGTGGGTATTTTGCCGACAAAGTTCGAATCTTTCTTGTTTTTGGGCCTTAATACCGGGGTGAAAACGTGACTTTTTAGCCGATATCAGGTGTCCTAGAGACGAATCCATTGGAGAGATTCGGATGTTTGGTGGTTTTGAGTGATCAATTTCGTGGCAAGGACTTTGGTCATCGGGCACTAGGAGTTATCGCGTGTTATCTTGTGTGAATGTTGCGTCAGTCCGGGTAAAGTACTTTGCGTGACCATGTGGAAATGGTAAGGTACGCAATTGTAATAGTGACTGGTCACATTATTACAACCGTGTATCTTGGCACCAAGCATGACATGACGAGTACCGAGCGGAGGAAACGTGGCATGGTTGGGGTAGAATCGGGACGAGTTAGGAATCTTTTATTGGTTTCTAGGGTATAGTGGCCTCGGGTGATGTGCTTGTTGTCACATCGGATTCGTTGTGAGTCAAAAATTGTTACGGTGGCTTCGGTCAGCTAATGTGAGTGAGTGAACTCACGAGTTCGGAGCGTGCGTAGTCATCCTAAGTAGTGGGTGCACTATTGAGATTGTCATTGGTTGTGGTTACCCATCGTAACTAGGATAACCCATAATGGTGTGCGTGTGTGTGCGACGAAGACTTGGATTCCGTAATGGAATGCGACAAGTCTGATGATTGTGGTATTGGGTTACACTCGGTAGAGTGTGTTTGGTTAGGGAATCGTGTAAGGATTCTAGTTGTGAGTCGCCTTGGAATTGGCAAATCAGGAAGTCTTCAGGTTGTTAAACTCATGGGAGTAGGACCTATATGACAATGGTTGCGTTAGTATGTTGTGGATTATAGGGTAACATTCCTTATGGAATATCCCATGTAGTTGTGGTTGTGCCGATATGTAGAAGGGTGTAAGACTTGGTGTTCCCGAGCATCTCCCTAGTGTTTAAAGAAGGGCTTAGTTTGGCCTTGTGGGAATTGCGGGTAGCGTGTGATCGCTAGGAACGCTGTATAAGACAATAACCCGTAAGGTTTGTCGGGTAGGTATAACTTCGGGTCATTATTGTGGAGAGACGGGTGACATCGGGTGTATGGAACCCAAAGATCAAGTTTCTAAAATCCGGAAGATGGTAGTGGGAGTCTGCATGACACTGCGTCAGGTGCCTTCTTATATCTGCTAGTGTAATGTTCAACTCCTGTGATGGTGTGATCATTGTGTGCTTAGGGTGCCTGTGGGATACTCTTGGAAGTAGCGAAGACTGCAATAGTGATCGACGGGTGATGGTAATTCGGTGGTTGTGAAAGTCGAAGTTTAAGAGCATTGTGGTAAATACTTCTTATGAAGTGACGGACGAGCAAATATTGATGCTCTTAAGTGATAGATGGGTAAAGATGACCGGTGAGCCGGTGATTGACTTAATGGTTGGTTAGGCCGAAGTTTATGATAAGGTGTTGATATTGTGGTCGATGCAATTATTGTGTTTGGTTGGTCACTCTTCTCCATGAGAGTGAGCAATTGTTGATAAAGGTTCGTTGAGTGGAAAGTCAGGTGATCTCGACTGAGATACACGACTGATTAAGCGGAGGGGCATATGCCTAGGCTTATAGGCGTATGTGGGACTTTGATGGAGTTCGCCTTGCGAATGATGAAGAGCTGTTAATTGTGATTTATGGTATGAAGGTGCAATATTATCGCGTGTATGACATCTCAAGTGATTGTGTATGTCGGCTCTGAGAGCCTAAAGTGAATTTGCGGTGATTTGGTGTTTATGACCAGCAGTGAGAATGTGACGACCCGGGAATTTCCGACTAAATTTAAACTTAATCTTTATATGATTTTGATACGATAAGCAAAGTATGTAGAATTGAGTCTAGAAAATTTTGAATCAATGTTTCATATATATTCAATTGACCTTCGATCAGTCTCGACGATTCACGAACCATTATTTGTAAATAAATGTGAATACATATAAAAAAAATAATAATAAATATAAATATATGTATAAAGTATAATAAATATAATTATTTAATGATTGTAATACTTTTTGGACGTTTCGATTATTATTTAGAGAAGTTAAATTCGAACTTATATGATTTTAAAATAAACGGTGATCCGAAATTGAGTTATATAAATTTTAGACTTTATCCGCCACTGATTAATAACGGATTTATGAAATTCAGTCTGTGAAAAGCGACGGCTAACAATTACACGTTTATATCTCTAAATTATATTAAAATCATTATTATATTTAATATTACTGTGCCTGATTGAGTTATAATTGATTTTCACTATTTCAAATTGAATTATGATTGATGGTTCTCATACTGTGTTTTGTCCGTTCTTGTTGGATTAGGATTTGTAATTATTCCCACTAGCAAATTTATGAGTTCGTTTCCTGTATCTAGTACAGACTTCACAAGAAACATCCAATAACATAAAAATTGTAAATCACATTCTTATATATCTGAATATGTTTCACTTACATTTATAACTCAAGAATTACCATCTTAAACCCATCACTTACAATCACCTTAACACCTATAATATATATATATATATATATATATATATATATATATATATATATATATATATATATATATATATATATATATATATATATATATATAAAATCTAACCATCCTTCATCTTTACTCTATTTCATATGTACTTATACATATGCAGAAGTATTTAAAACATCATAATCAAAACCACTTCACCCTTTGAATCACCACACACCACAACCGCCACCCCACCAGTTATCATCTCCTTCATTCAAACAAACCACCACCATCGAAACTCATTTAAATCCATCACCATACCACCTTCACCATCTCCAGTGATCACCGAGACAACCCAACCTTGTTCATACAGCTACTGTTTGATGCTGTCTTTATTCGATATAACCCAACAAAAATCATCATCATGAAACTCACGAACACATACATACACTAGCAAATCATCATCCTAACTAAACCAACGATCACCATTACCATTCATTGATTTCTGTTGTAACCCATTGCAAAACACCACCACCATCAAACTTTCACCACCAAGAACCACCTTCTTCCCACTCTCTCTTCTCTCTCACCACTTTATAATTGTTTCTCTTCTTAGTTAACCACGATCAACAATCATAATCACCTTCATCTCTCACCAACACGACAACCATCCTACAATTGAGATGTTTCTATTCGAGATCCTACTGGTTACAGCCCGAAAACCATTACAACCGTCTTCCATTCTACTTCTATTCGAGACAAATCAAACTAAACACCTTGTAATAAAGTGCTGTTACTGTTTAAACCTCTATCCCTTTTTCATTTTCGCGAAAACAGCTGCAACGAAAGGAATAAATAAAGAATGATGATGATGAAACAAGGAAAAAGAAGACACTTATAATCATACTTGATTATTTATTTATTATTGTCGGTAAGTTGTCATTTTTGATTAGGATATTGATAATGGAAGATGATGTGATGATGATGGTTTGATGATGAGATAATAATACTAACCGTAATATCTCGTTCTGTTTAAAAACCTTCCTGCCGTCAATACACCACAACAACTGGATGGGTTACTCGTTTAAATTGGACGTTGAAACTTAATATATCTTGGGCTACCCAATTCCAATTCTTACTTGGGCCGTGAACTAGTTGGTGTTGTTGGGTCAAGACCCAATACCTGTTTTTCTTGAAACGAATTGGTGATATTACTAAACGCTCTTGTTTCTAGTTCTGTTATATTTCTTTTATCAATGATGATACATTGATGATGATTTCATAGCGATGATGATGATTCCGTGATGATAAGGATAAGGTGATACGTGATACATAATGAACATGATGATAATTATGGGTGTTAATGATAAGACGAATGAAACGATGATTATGATTATGAAAATCATGATGATCATGATAAGAATGATGTGATTTCGTATAGATGATGATGGTAATGTGTAATAGCAATTTCACGTTGATGATGATAAAGTTATAACGGTTGCTGTGTCAAGAAAAAGATGAAACCGTAAATCCTTTGGTGTTATAAAAACAAACTGAGTCTTTAAACTATAATTTAGAGTGGGCTAGTTACAATTGAAGTGGGCTGAGGTGGAAATGAGCTGCGGCCCAATATCAACAGTTTGATATACGGGTAATATACTCCGGTCGTGATTATAATTCGAAAATGAAACAAACAGATGGTTGGTTGGAGTGTTAGTGAGTAAGCGAGAGGTCTCGGATTCGAGCCTAGTCTCTGGCAATTTTTTTTACAAAATGCTTCTAAAGGGTATATCTTTATTACTCTTATTTCAATTATTATTATTATTATTATTATTATTATTATTATTATTATTATTATTATTATTATTATTATTATTATTATTATTATTATTATTATTATTATTGTTATTATTATGAAAATGGTACAAATTATTATTATTTTTATCAATATTGGTACTAGTATCAGTTTTGTAAACATTAGTATTATTATTATTACTATTATTAAACTAAGTATCATCATTGACAAAATTATTGATAGTATTAATATTTTCATTATAAATAAAGTTGTTATTATCAGTAACTTATGATTATAAAAACTATTTTTATTAAAAACAAATAAATATTAGTTTTGTAAAGGATGCTTATTACGGATACTGTAAGTAAAACAATATCTCATATAATAACATATCAAACAGGCTAACATTTGAAATACTTATAAAATGTTGATTTTTAAGTATAATACTAAATGTGTATCTAAAGATATATAAATATTAATATAACTAAAAGTATAGATATTAAATATTGTAATGATATATATATGAAATAAATATATATATCATATAAGTTAAGATATGATATATATATATATAAATAAAGAATATGTTTTGATGAAGATTAGAATAAATTCTAAATAACTACAAATATAAATAAATATTATGTAACTAATAAATGAAACTATGTGATTTCCAATATACGTTTTAACGTATATACAAATAATATAGGTTCGTGAATCCGAGGTCAACCCTACAATTGTTCAATGTCGTCATGTGTATTTTTACTACAAAATACATTAGGTGAGTTTCATTTGCCTTTTTACCCTTTATACTTTTGGGACTGAGAATGCATGCGCTTTTATAAATATTTTACGAAATAGACACAAGTAATCGAAACTACATTATATGGTTGAATGATCGAAATCGAATATGCCCCTTTTTATTAATTCTGGTAATCTAAGAATTAGGGAACAGACACCCTAATTGACGCGAACTCTAAAGATAGATCTATCGAGCCCAACAAGCCCCATCCAAAGTACCGGATGCTTTAGTACTTCGAAATTTATATCATGTCCGAAGGAGGATCCCGGAATGATGGGGATATTCTTATATACAAATTGTGAATGTCGGTTACCAGGTGTTCAATCCATATGAATGATTTTTGTCTCTATGTATGGGACGTATGTTTATGTGAAATGGAAATATGAAATCTTGTGGTCTATTAAAATTGTGAAATGATTATTTATGATAAACTAATGAACTCACCAACCTTTTGGTTGACACTTTAAAGCATGTTTATTCTCAGGTACGAAAGAAATCTTCCGCTGTGCATTTGCTCATTTTAGAGATATTACTTGAAGTCATTCATGATATATTTCAAAAGACGTTGCATTCGAGTCATTGAGTTCATCAAGATTATTATTAAGTCAATTATAGTTAGATACATTATGAAATGGTATGCATGCCGTCAACTTTCGATGTAATGAAATATTGTCTTTTCAAAAACGAATGCAATGTTTGTAAAATGTATCATATAGAGGTCAAGTACCTCGCGATGTAATCAACTATTGTGAATCGTTTATAATCGATACGGACTTCATCCGGATGGATTAAGACGGGTCCTTTCAGTTGGTATCAGAGCGGTGGTCTTAGCGAACCAGGTCTACATTAGTATGCATAACTGATAAGTCGTTAGGATGCATTAGTGAGTCTGGACTTCGACCGTGTCTGCATGTCAAAAGTTTTGCTTATCATTTTTGTCAAAAATCATCTGCTTATCATCCTTAGCAAATTACATGCTCATTATTCTTAGTCTAGACACATTTTACTGCATAAACTGCATAAATAGTGTATAGACAAAATTCATATCTTAGCGTATCTGACAATTCATATCTTAGCGTATCTGTTACTGTAGATCTTGCCTGATATCTTCCGTAAATTTCTCCGTAATTTAAGGGAACCTGGTACTATATATCTATGCATATTATGTATTGAGAATACCATCCAACTATCAATTGCTGTCACTAAACTCTTCATACCAAATTTTTTTTTTCTGAGATCGCGTAAGATGGCCTCTACGAACCAATCAAGTTCATCTGACTCCGAAGATAGCGTGACAGGAGCACACCAACCAATCAACTACCGTGATTACTGGAGAAAATGGGGGTGGGTTCGCGACATACTCACCCTATGGAGAAGGGAAGAAGGTACTCCATATCATGAACCGAATCTACCACCTAACCTTGGAGTACTTGACCCGCTCACCGGCGAACCCGTTCGCAACACCATTTATACCCTTTTTGCAAGAATTTTTCGTCTTGAGGCTACCATTAACGGAAATAGAGGAGATATCCGACCTCTACCTCACACTGGTAACCAACCAGGGTTAGTAGAAGAAGTTAGAGAACTCCGAGCTCGAGTATTAACTTTAGAGAGCACGGTACACAACTTACAAGCACCCGCAGTATCACCAACACCAGTAACGTCACCAGCCTCATCACTAACGGCACCAGTACCACCAACAACCCAAGTTTCAACAATCCATGCCTCAACATCTCATTCTGCACCTCGAGTATAATCATCGTTCTACGTATCATTCTACATCAATTACCTTCGTTCTTCATGGTGATTATGTAATCTCTAATGTTTTAGAAATTATGTGTTCTTGTTCTAACGGTAAATCAGATGTGTTAATATCATATTAACTCATTAAATCCATGATTGCATCTGAAGAAAATATATATGTATATATGTGTTCATAAAGATTGTAATTAAAAATTCTTTTGTACAAACTATTATGGTGAAAATATTTTAACGGGTAGGTAATACCCGAGGAAATATTTAACTTTCATATTAACATGTTATACTGTACATTCTTCGAATCTGATTCAAGTCATTTACTATCCTATTTACATCCACAGATATACATATCCGTTTACAGCAAAATAACCATTTTCCTTCAATTTCATATTTGAATTTTGACCTATCAGAATCCAACAAGTGGCATAATGAAGAAAACATTTGAAGAAATAAAAATTTGATAGAAACAAACAAATTTAACTACGAAAAATTTTGTTAAGAATCTACGCTAACTGTTCCTAGCTAACTGTTAATTCTGTATAACTTTTTATTTTATCACAATTTAATTATCGTAATTTAATTATCGCAGTTTATTTATCGCAATTTTATTTATCGTCATTTAATTTCTGTTATTTACCTTACGCACTTTATTTATCGTCATTTAATTTTTGTTATTTATTTTACGCACTTTAAATATCGGGACACGTATACAAGGTTTTGACATATCATATCTGAAAGGACCCGTTCATATACATTATAAACGATTCACAATAGTTGATTACATCGCGAGGTATTTGACCTCTATATGATACATTTTACAAACATTGCATTCGTTTTTAAAAGAGAAACTTTCTTTACAACGAAAGTTGATGGCATGCACACCATTTCATAATACATCCCACTATAACTGGCTTAATAATAATCTTGATGAACTCAATGACTCGAATGCAACGTCTTTCAAAATATTCCATGAATGACTCCAAGTAATATCCTTAAAATGAGCTAATGCACAGCGAAATATTTCTTTAATACCTGAGAATAAACATGCTTTAAAGTGTCAACCAAAAGGTTGGTGAGTTCATAGGTTTATCATAACAATCATTTCAATATATTAATAGACCACAAGATTTCAGTTTATAAATATATGTACACTCGCAAGTGTATAAAAGTATTCTATAAGTTGTAGGCACCCGGTAACAAGCCTTAACGTTCATGTTTTACCCTCTGAAGTACACCAGATCAGGTGTGTTTAAAATAACCTCGAAGTACTAAAGCATCCCATAGTCAGGATGGGGTTTGTCAGGCCCAATAGATCTATCTTTAGGATTCGCGCCTACCGTACATAGACAAGTAGTTTAATGTTACCAAGCTAAGGGTATATTTCTGGTTTAAACCCACATAGAATTAGTTTTAGTACTTGTGCCTACTTCGTAAAACATTTATAAAACAGCGCATGTATTCTCAGCCCAAAAATATATATAAAAGGGAGCAAATGAAACTCACAATACTGTATTTCGTAGTAAAAATACATATAACGTCATTTAATAAGTGCAAGGTTGGCCTCGGATTCACGAACGTATCAATATTGAGATTCAATATTGCAGGAAAGTACGTAGACGCAACGGAGATGATAAACACTAGATTGACCTCACGAGCATAACCATGAACCATACCCATCACCTCCATAGCTATAACCCATAATTTCCTTAGTTTCGACTCATTCAAAAAAACTATTTTGAAATCACTCGGACAGCACTCCGTCGTAATATTTTATGTATACTAATAATATCTTGAAATAATACAGAGCAAATATATATACATATATATATATATATATATATATATATATATATATATATATATATATAAATCGATTGAGAGAGTTTAGAGAAATATATTTTCAAGTTTCTATGAAATAATGAAACCTATTGAATTCTATTTATAATAGATTTTTGAATTATTAAAGTATGAATTATTAAAGTGAATTATTAAAGTATGAATTATTAAAGTGAATTATTAAAGTATGAATTATTAAAGTGAATTATTAAAGTATGAATTATTAAAGTATGAATTATTAAAGTGAATTATTAAAGTATGGATTATTAAAGTGAATTATTAAAGTATAAATTATTAAAGTTAAAGTAAAGTAAAAGTAAAGTAAAGGTAAAGTTAAAGTATAGTAAAAGTATAAAAACTATGTATGTATAACACGCGTATAAATATATATAATACTAATTTAAATCGTTATATATATTTAATGAAATAAAATATAAATATCGTTATATTTATTATACTGGTTAAGTAATGAGTTGTCAAAAGTGAATCTTGATATTTATAAAAGTTATATACGTTTTAATAATAAAGTTCTTTTTAAACTGAAAACATCTTTGTACGTTTGAAAATATATTAATAGAATATTATGGAAACCAATTCTCCACTAACTTTTGTCTAACTTTCGTAAATGACATTTTTTGTTTTTATTTATAAATAGCTTTACAAATTATTCTGAATATCGTTAAGAGGAATAGATTTTCTCAAATCATAGTGGACCTCTCAACAGAGACTTGTAATCATAATTCAATGTTTCTGATAATTCAATCATTTAATATATTTTTTAATTTCGTCGAAAATCATATTGAAACAAATACGTTCGTGTAAAGTATTATACGTTTAATACTTTATTAATATTCTCAAGTTATAATATATATATACATATACATATCTATTTATATATAACGGTTCGTGAATCGCCAGAATTTGGTCGAGGTTATAATGAATGTATGAACACAGTTTAAAATTCTTGAGATTTAACTTAACAAACTTTGCTTATCGTGTCAGAATAATATAAAGATTAAAGTTTAAATTTGGTCGGAAATTTCCGGGTCGTCACAGTACCTACCCGTTAAAGAAATTTCGTCCCCGAAATTTGATAGAGGTCGTCATGACTAACAATGAGAATGTTATTATAACGATTATAGAGTTTTATCATGTTCAAGAAGAATGGATAAAATAATTTGATTACTCGAAGCGTATGAGTGAAGTTATCGTAAATGAATGAAATAAGATAATAGTGATTCGTCGTATCTTTTGACATCATCACGATTGATCTCCGAAAAGAAAATCTTTGTAATCTATATTGGATTTGATTATTCGACGATTAAGGAAATTATGATCCTCTTCGAATTAATGCGATAATCCATTTTGATTTCTCTGTCGGATATTTCACTATAAATCCACCTCATTTGTTTTCTTACAACTCACACCTTCTCAACTCATATTTTAAAGTATTTGTCAATATGCTTCATCCAGTACTGATTCTTGATATACTCCTCACTTTCATATCTGTTGCTCTTCTTTTTCATCTGCCTCCGGAAGAATCTATTTACTTCTACTATACTCTTGGTTTTATAGTGTTTTTAGTTCTCCCGTGTCTTTATATTGCTATATGCATTGATATATACGGTTTGTGATTTCTGGGTTGTTGTTGGGTTTTATATCTTCCCTTATATTTCAAAGTCCTTGCTTCTTCTATAATCATTGTCATCCATAGTTAATGCTCTCTTCTATTTGCTATGATTTATACTCCCATTTCTAGTTCGGAGCTTTGTCCTTCCGTTTCTTCTTCTTGCGATTAAGCACCGCTTGTAATGGTCCAGAATTCGCAGATATAAATTTCGGAATGAACATTGTTAATGTTCTAGGAAGGAAATTGTAATGACACGATCTTGACTTGTCAAATTACCAGAATACCTCGGAAAAGGCCGAATCATCAAGAAATATTTTCTTGATATTTAGAGATCAAAGAGAATACAAGAGTCGTGTAACATAGCACATGATGACGTTATGATCTGTGAATCATCATGTTTCATTTAGAAACTCAGCATGAATTACTGTAATATAATCACGTTGATCAAGTGTCATTATATTATACTAACTCATGCTTCAGCTCCCAACACTTCTTCAAGAATATTCCTATTTTAAACTCGAATGTTTCAGAATTTAGAAACTAAAATAGTTTCTTTTATGATATAATACAGATAGCGCGAAGAGGTAAATGATTTCAGATAAGAATAATTATAAAAATATCTTCAGAAGTATGGATGATATTTATAATGAAAGATACGATGATATCTTAGAATGTCTAATATCAGAGGATGATGAAGGATATTGTCCGCAGGGGTTTAGAGTCAGGAGCAAGGTATTCGTTAATGACTTCAGCAAGTACTGAATCATTTGGATTCTTTGAAGGCAGGTTCAGCCTTTGTGATTTGTCCACAGCCTCCTTCATACTTTGCTCAATCCGTTTTCCAGTTCTAAATCTTCTCTTTTTCTGAGCTTTGCCAATATACTATCCTTTATCATCCAACTTTTTACTGTTAAGGTCGTTTACAGTTTTTGCTGCTTCATCAGCATTTTTCAAAATTTCGAGAACTGGTTCGCAGTTTAGGGTGTTTTTCAGAAATTTCTCATTCAAAGAATGTAAGTCTTAGAGGTAGACGTTGTGTGTATATGTAATTGCTGATGTAGACATGCTGCGAGGTTTCAAAATACTGATTGCTGATTCTCAATAATTGGTATGGCAATTCTTGTTATAAGGTACGAATGAGTATATGATAGGGTTTCGATAATTGTAATGATTTTTTTTTTTTTTTGGAAAGTCAAAGATCAGTGAAGTTGTTGGTAAGTTTATTACTAAGGTGGCGAGATATGAAAGGTCCCCAGTAACGATGACGAAAGGGCAACGTATCTATCGAGGTTATAATAAGACTAGTCCGACTGAAAAGTTGAAGTTGACTTGCTGGAGCTGTGACAAAACTGTCTACTTTGAAAAGGAATTGAAAAGTCATTTTAGCTAGTAAATGCCAAAGGGTCTGACACGGATACGTGTCGAACTATGACTTTGGCTTCGAGAGCTTTTTAGGTACATAAATGTGGGTAATATGTGGTTGGATCATCATCTCGATTGTTCATTGTTTGAAGTGTCTTCGAAAACTTCGGAGAGTTTGAACACAGTTTGTAATCGTTAATATACATATGATGTTCTAACACGGTTTTGAAGTCAAAGTATAGCTTTGAAAGATGTAGGAATCTAAGAGTGATGTCTTCTGTTAAATCATGACTTGGATTTTGATTTGTCAAAATCAGAATGCGTAATCAAATTTGGGTGAGAATGGTTGCTTTGATTTCTATACAAGAATGTATATTGTTGTGAGATTTTGGGAGTATAGTTGATGATTTGCTTAATCAGATTCGAAAAATGTAATATGTTAATTGTGAATTTATATATCTCTCGGGTATTACCTACCCGTTAAAAAAATTCATAATTAATATTTTGTACAACAGAATTTTATTACAGTCTTTATGAAAATATATATGTGCATATTTTCTTAAGATGTAACATAGATTTAATGAGTTAATATTAAATTAAACTCATTTGATTTACGGTTGAAACTAGAACTGAATAATCCCTAAAGACTTTAGAAATTACATAACTTTTACGGAGTATTTATTCAATAAAATTGAAATTATGAATTAATAGTTCGTTATTTGTTGGTGTTTGTAACCCTTGCACCATATTCTCTAAAGCCACTACTCGAGCACGAAGCTCATTGACTTCTTCTATTACACCGGGGTGATTGTCTGTTCGGCCGAGCGGATAAATAAAATCTAGAATTTGGTGTAGTATGTAATCGTGACGAGATACTCTAGAAATAAGAAAGAAAATGGTGTTTCGGATAGGTTCGTCGGTAAGTGCTTCAGGTTCTTCGCCAAGAGGGCAATGTGGTGGATGGAAGGGATCACCTTCTTCTTGTCTCCAATTATTGAGGAGGCTACGAACCCATTGAAATGTCCCGTTCTTATTGATTAAAAACGTTCCATATTAATTGATTTCGTTGCGAGGTTTTGACCTCTATATGAGACGTTTTTCAAAGACTGCATTCATTTTTAAAACAAACCATAACCTTTATTTCATCAATAAAGGTTTAAAAAGCTTTACGTAGATTATCAAATAATGATAATCTAAAATATCCTGTTTACACACAACCATTACATAATGGTTTACAATACAAATATGTTACAACAAAATAAGTTTCTTGAATGCAGTTTTTACACAATATCATACAAGCATGGACTCCAAATCTCGTCCTTATTTAAGTATGCAACAGCGGAAGCTCTTAATAATCACCTGAGAATAAACATGCTTAAAACGTCAACAAAAATGTTGGTGAGTTATAGGTTTAACCTATATATATCAAATCATAATAATAGACCACAAGATTTCATATTTCAATACACATCCCATACATAGAGATAAAAATCATTCATATGGTGAACACCTGGTAACCGACATTAACAAGATGCATATATAAGAATATCCCCATCATTCCGGGACACCCTTCGGATATGATATAAATTTCGAAGTACTAAAGCATCCGGTACTTTGGATGGGGTTTGTTAGGCCCAATAGATCTATCTTTAGGATTCGCGTCAATTAGGGTGTCTGCTCCCTAATTCTTAGATTACCAGACTTAATAAAAAGGAGCATATTCGATTTCGATAATTCAACCATAGAATGTAGTTTCACGTACTTGTGTCTATTTTGTAAATCATTTATAAAACCTGCATGTATTCTCATCCCAAAAATATTAGATTTTAAAAGTGGGACTATAACTCACTTTCACAGATTTTTACTTCGTCGGGAAGTAAGACTTGGCCACTGGTTGATTCACGAACCTATAACAATATATACATATATATCAAAGTATGTTCAAAATATATTTACAACACTTTTAATATATTTTGATGTTTTAAGTTTATTAAGTCAGCTGTCCTCGTTAGTAACCTACAACTAGTTGTCCACAATTAGATGTACAGAAATAAATCGATAAATATTATCTTGAATCAATCCACGACCCAGTGTATACGTATCTCAGTATTGATCACAACTCAAACTATATATATTTTGGAATCAACCTCAACCCTGTATAGCTAACTCCAACATTCACATATAGAGTGTCTATGGTTGTTCCGAAATATATATAGATGTGTCGACATGATAGGTCGAAACATTGTATACGTGTCTATGGTATCTCAAGATTACATAATATACAATACAAGTTGATTAAGTTATGGTTGGAATAGATTTGTTACCAATTTTCACGTAGCTAAAATGAGAAAAATTATCCAATCTTGTTTTACCCATAACTTCTTCATTTTAAATCCGTTTTGAGTGAATCAAATTGCTATGGTTTCATATTGAACTCTATTTTATGAATCTAAACAGAAAAAGTATAGGTTTATAGTCAGAAAAATAAGTTACAAGTCATTTTTGTAAAGGTAGTCATTTCAGTCGAAAGAACGACGTCTAGATGACCATTTTAGAAAACATACTTCCACTTTGAGTTTAACCATAATTTTTGGATATAGTTTCATGTTCATAATAAAAATCATTTTCTCAGAATAACAACTTTTAAATCAAAGTTTATCATAGTTTTTAATTAACTAACCCAAAACAGCCCGCGGTGTTACTACGACGGCGTAAATCCGGTTTTACGGTGTTTTTCGTGTTTCCGGGTTTTAAATCATTAAGTTAGCATATCATATAGATATAGAACATGTGTTTAGTTGATTTTAAAAGTCAAGTTAGAAGGATTAACTTTTGTTTGCGAACAAGTTTAGAATTAACTAAACTATGTTCTATTGATTACAAGTTTAAACCTTCGAATAAGATAGCTTTATATGTATGAATCGAATGATGTTATGAACATCATTACTACCTTAAGTTCCTTGGATAAACCTACTGGAAAAGAGAAAAATGGATCTAGCTTCAATGGATCCTTGGATGGCTCGAAGTTCTTGAAGCAGAATCATGACACGAAAACAAGTTCAAGTAAGATCATCACTTGAAATAAGATTGTTATAGTTATATAAATTGAACCAAAGTTTGAATATGATTATTACCTTGTATTAGAATGATAACCTACTGTAAGAAACAAAGATTTCTTGAGGTTGGATGATCACCTTACAAGATTGGAAGTGAGCTAGCAAACTTGAAAGTATTCTTGATTTTATGTAACTAGAACTTGTAAAATATATGAAGAACACTTAGAACTTGAAGATAGAACTTGAGAGAGATCAATTAGATGAAGAAAATTGAAGAATGAAAGTGTTTGTAGGTGTTTTTGGTCGTTGGTGTATGGATTAGATATAAAGGATATGTAATTTTGTTTTCATGTAAATAAGTCATGAATGATTACTCATATTTTTGTAATTTTATGAGATATTTCATGCTAGTTTCCAAATGATGGTTCCCACATGTGTTAGGTGACTCACATGGGCTGCTAAGAGCTGATAATTGGAGTGTATATACCAATAGTACATACATCTAAAAGCTGTGTATTGTACGAGTACAAATACGGGTGCATACGAGTAGAATTGTTGATGAAACTGAACGAGGATGTAATTGTAAGCATTTTTGTTAAGTAGAAGTATTTTGATAAGTGTCTTGAAGTCTTTCAAAAGTGTATGAATACATATTAAAACACTACATGTATATACATTTTAACTGAGTCGTTAAGTCATCGTTAGTCGTTACATGTAAATGTTGTTTTGAAACCTTTAGGTTAACGATCTTGTTTATAATATCAAAAGAGATTTTAAATTATTATATTATCATGATATTATGATGTACGAATATCTCTTAATATGATATATATACATTAAATGTTGTTACAACGATAATCGTTACATATATGTCTCGTTTCAAAATCATTAAGTTAGTAGTCTTGTTTTTACATATGTAGTTCATTGTTAATATACTTAATGATATGTTTACTTATCATAATATCATGTTAACTATATATATAACCATATATATGTCATCATATAGTTTTTACAAGTTTTAACGTTCGTGAATCACCGGTCAACTTGGGTGGTCAATTGTCTATATGAAACCTATTTCAATTAATCAAGTCTTAACAAGTTTGATTGCTTAACATGTTGGAAACATGTAATCATGTAAATATCAATCTTAATTAATATATATAAACATGGAAAAGTTCGGGTCACTACACCCATCCCCATTTCATCCAGAATAGATGATGACTAATTGGTTGATCCATTCCGGTCACACTGCTTTCGGAACTTGAGTGGGATTCCATTTCGGAATCCGAGGGACTTGAACTAATGACGAATTCCATTTCGTACGATTGAATAAAGAATTTTTCGATATGAAATGATTTTCCAGCTATCGGGTGGTATTCTAATTATATATAGCAAAAGGTTTCGTAGATTACGGAGGAATTTACGGAATATATCAAGCAAAGTTTACAGTAACAGATACGCTAAGATATGAATTAGCAGATACGCTAAGATATGAATTTTATCTATACACTATTCATGCAATCAATGCAATAAGATGTGTCTAGACTAAGAATGATAAGCAGGTAATTTTCGACAAAAATGATGAGCAAAACTTTTGACATGCAGACACGGTCGAAGTCCAGACTCACTAATGCATCCTAACGACTATCAGTTAGACACACTAATGCAGACCTGGTTCGCTAAGACCACCGCTCTGATACCAACTGAAAGGACCCGTTCATATACATTATAAACGATTCACAATAGTTGATTACATCGCGAGGTATTTGACCTCTATATGATACATTTTACAAACATTGCATTCGTTTTTAAAAGAGAAACTTTCTTTACAACGAAAGTTGATGGCATGCACACCATTTCATAATACATCCCACTATAATTGGCTTAATAATAATCTTGATGAACTCAATGACTCGAATGCAACGTCTTTCAAAATATGCCATGAATGACTCCAAGTAATATCCTTAAAATGAGCTAATGCACAGCGGAAGATTTCTTTAATACCTGAGAATAAACATGCTTTAAAGTGTCAACCAAAAGGTTGGTGAGTTCATAGGTTTATCATAACAATCATTTCAATATATTAATAGACCACAAGATTTCAGTTTATAAATATATGTGCACTCGCAAGTGTATAAAAGTATTCTATAAGTTGTAGGCACCCGGTAACAAGCCTTAACGTTCATGTTTTACCCTCTGAAGTACACCAGATCAGGTGTGTTTAAAATAACCTCGAAGTACTAAAGCATCCCATAGTCAGGATGGGGTTTGTCAGGCCCAATAGATCTATCTTTAGGATTCGCGCCTACCGTACATAGACAAGTAGTTTAATGTTACCAAGCTAAGGGTATATTTCTGGTTTAAACCCACATAGAATTAGTTTTAGTACTTGTGCCTACTTCGTAAAACATTTATAAAACAGCGCATGTATTCTCAGCCCAAAAGTATATATAAAAGGGAGCAAATGAAACTCACAATACTGTATTTCGTAGTAAAAATACATATAACGTCATTTAATAAGTGCAAGGTTGGCCTCGGATTCACGAACGTATCAATATTGAGATTCAATATTGCAGGAAAGTACGTAGACGCAACGGAGATGATAAACACTAGATTGACCTCACGAGCATAACCATGAACCATACCCATCACCTCCATAGCTATAACCCATAATTTCCTTAGTTTCGACTCATTCAAAAAAACTATTTTGAAATCACTCGGACAGCACTCCGTCGTAATATTTTATGTATACTAATAATATCTTGAAATAATACAGAGCAAATATATATACATATATATATATATATATATAAATCGATTGAGAGAGTTTAGAGAAATATATTTTCAAGTTTCTATGAAATAATGAAACCTATTGAATTCTATTTATAATAGATTTTTGAATTATTAAAGTATGAATTATTAAAGTGAATTATTAAAGTATGAATTATTAAAGTGAATTATTAAAGTATGAATTATTAAAGTGAATTATTAAAGTATGAATTATTAAAGTATGAATTATTAAAGTGAATTATTAAAATATGGATTATTAAAGTGAATTATTAAAGTATAAATTATTAAAGTGAATTATTAAAGTTAAAGTAAAGTAAAAGTAAAGTAAAGGTAAAGTTAAAGTATAGTAAAAGTATAAAAACTATATATGTATAACACGCGTATAAATATATATAATACTAATTTAAATCGTTATATATATTTAATGAAATAAAATATAAATATCGTTATATTTATTATACTGGTTAAGTAATGAGTTGTCAAAAGTGAATCTAGATATTTATAAAAGTTATATACGTTTTAATAATAAAGTTCTTTTTAAACTGAAAACATCTTTGTACGTTTGAAAATAGATTAATAGAATATTATGGAAACCAATTCTCCACTAACTTTTGTCTAACTTTCGTAAATGACATTTTTTTTTTTATTTATAAATAGCTTTACAAATTATTCTGAATACCGTTAAGAGGAATAGATTTTCTCAAATCATAGTGGACCTCTCAACAGAGACTTATAATCATAATTCAATGTTTCTGATAATTCAATCATTTAATATATTTTTTAATTTCGTCGAAAATCATATTGAAACAAATACGTTCGTGTAAAGTATTATACGTTTAATACTTTATTAATATTCTCAAGTTATAATATATATATACATATACATATCTATTTATATATAACGGTTCGTGAATCGTCAGAATTTGGTCGAGGTTATAATGAATGTATGAACACAGTTTAAAATTCTTGAGATTTAACTTAACAAACTTTGCTTATCGTGTCAGAATAATATAAAGATTAAAGTTTAAATTTGGTAGGAAATTTCCGGGTCGTCACAATATCGACGCATCTATATATATTATTTGGAATAACCATAGACACTCTATATGCAGTAATGATCGAGTTCTCTATACAGGGTTGAGGTTGATTCTATAATAATATATATATAATTTGAGTTGTGATCGAGTCTGAGACATGTACACGGGTCACGATACGTATTAATTAATTTGAATATTATATATTAAACTATATATGAATGATTGGACTGTTAACTGTGGACTATCGGCTGTGGACGAATAATATTGGACAATTAAAATGAATTAAAATACTAATTATAACATATGAAACTAAATAATTCTTCAAGTTGCCACTTGATTTCATCCTAAATTTCATTTGTATCTTGATGATTACCATCTGCATTCAAACCTTTCATGATTCTTGAAAACACCTCAATTGAGAGGATGAACCAACCGCACTTCATCTACGGAAGAAGAGATTGATGCATATAGTTATGTACCTGAAAACACTCGAAACCTGAGTAAACGTTTAACACATATCTGTGCTAGCTCCTTTGGCGTTGTTATTACTGAAAACAGCTTTGCAACCCCTTTCCAAATTAGTAAATTTTGTCACAGCTCCAGCAAGTCAACTTCGACTTTTCATTCGAAACAACCTTATTATAACCTTGATTTATATGCGTGCTCTTTTATTGTTATCGGAGAACCTTTTATATTCCACCATATTACTATCAGCGTTTAATCATCTAGAAACACAATACTCTTGAAACTACCTCGGATTGATAACCGATGATTCAGGTATGGTCGCATTAAATGTAGAGGAAACAAAAAAATTGTAGATGGTCTAAACGGCCAAAAGTTTGATGATAAAGAAGAGAGTGTTAGGAACACTCGATAGAAAATTTGGTACTGAAAAACAGATTGAGCAAACCATGAAGGAGACCAAGGCCAAATACAAGGACCATACCATATATTCAAAGAAACCAGTTAATTCTGGATCCGATGAAACCTTCAACGAATATCTTGCTCCGTACTCATGTTAAAATCTTGCGGAAAATCTTTCTTCATCAACCATCGAACTTAGAAATTCCAAAATATCATCATAAATATCTTTGATATTTCTGAAGATAT
Organism: Rutidosis leptorrhynchoides; assembly: GCF_046630445.1. Taxonomy (NCBI): domain Eukaryota; kingdom Viridiplantae; phylum Streptophyta; class Magnoliopsida; order Asterales; family Asteraceae; genus Rutidosis; species Rutidosis leptorrhynchoides. Next base: position 464,747,774 of record NC_092335.1, on the reverse strand, counting down.
TTTCATAAATATTCTCGTCCGAAATTATTTATCTCTTCGTACTATCTGTATTATATTATAAAGGAAACTATTTAGTTTCTATATTCTGTAAACCTTCGAGCTTAAATTATGAATGATTTTGGAGTAGTGTTAGGAACTGAAGCATGAGTTAGTATAATATAATGACACTTGATCAACGTGATTATATTACAGTAAGTCATGCTGAGTTTCTAATGGAACTTGATGATTAACAGACCATAATGTCATCATGTGCCATGTTATATTACTCTTACATTCTACCTAATCTCCACACATATCGAGAACATATCTTCCTGATAGTTCTATCTTATCTCTTGAATTCTTGTAATTTAACCAATCAAGACCGTACTATTACAATCTCTCTCTTAGAACATTAGTCATGTTCATTCGAAACTTTATACCTACGAATTCTGGACCATTATTCGCTTGACTTAAAGACGGGAAGAGAACATAAAAGGAGGGAACTCCAAAATATAAAGGAAACGAAGGGAGTAGGTTTATAGTAAAATATCCGACAGAGCAATCGAAACAGATTATCGCATTTAAGAAAAGAATATCCTAATTTCCTTAATTATCAAAGAATTAAATCTTATTACAGAGATTTCCTCAAGATTCCTTGAACTTCGGAAATCAATCATACCTACGTCAAAAAAAATATGATAAGGCTTTATTTTCTCATTTCACTCTTTTGTGATAGCCTTCATTCGTGCTCTTTAAATAATCGAATTATTTTATCCATATTATCCAATGATGATAAAACTCTATTTATCAACTCATATTCGTCATGAAAACATTTTTATTGTTAGCCATGACCACCTCACTCAAATTTCGGGACGAAATTTCTTTAACGGGTAGGTACTGTGATGACCCGGGAATTTCCGACTAAATTTAAACTTAATCTTTATATGATTTTGATACGATAAGTAAAGTATGTAGAATTGAGTCTAGAAAATTTTGAATCAATGTTTCATATATATTCAATTGACCTTCGATCAGTCTCGACGATCCACGAACCATTATTTGTAAATAAATGTGAATACATATAAAAAAATAATAATAATAAATATAAATATATGTATAAAGTATAATAAATATAATTATTTAATGATTGTAATACTTTTTGACGTTTCGATTATTATTTAGAGAAGTTAAATTCAAACTTATATGATTTTAAAATAAACGGTGATCCGAAATTGAGTTATATAAATTTTAGACTTTATCCGCCACTGATTAATAACGGATTTATGAAATTCAGTCTGTGAAAAGCGACGGCTAACAATTACACGTTTATATCTCTAAATTATATTAAAATCATTATTATATTTAATATTGCTGTGCCTGATTGAGTTATAATTGATTTTCACTATTTCAAATTGAATTATGATTGATGGTTCTCATACTGTGTTTTGTCCGTTCTTGTTGGATTAGGATTTGTAATTATTCCCACTAGCAAATTTATGAGTTCTTTTCCTGTATCTAGTACAGACTTCACAAGAAACATCCAATAACATAAAAATTGTAAATCACATTCTTATATATCTGAATATGTTTCACTTACATTTATAACTCAAGAATTACCATCTTAAACCCATCACTTACAATCACCTTAACACCTATAATATATATATATATATATATATATATATATATATATATATATATATATATATATATATATATATATATATATAATCTAACCATCCTTCATCTTTACTCTATATCATATGTACTTATACATATGCAGAAGTATTCAAAACATCATAATCAAAACCACTTCACCCTTTGAATCACCACACACCACAACCGCCACCCCACCGGTTATCATCTCCTTCATTCAAACAAACCACCACCATCGAAACTCATTTAAATCCATCACCATACCACCTTCACCATCTCCAGTGATCACCGAGACAACCCAACCTTGTTCATACAGCTACTGTTTGATGCTGTCTTTATTCGATATAACCCAACAAAAATCATCATCATGAAACTCACGAACACATACATACACTAGCAAATCATCATCCTAACTAAACCAACGATCACCATTACCATTCATTGATTTCTGTTGTAACCCGTTACAAAACACCACCACCATCAAACTTTCACCACCAAGAACCACCTTCTTCCCACTCTCTCTTCTCTCTCACCACTTTCTAATTATTTCTCTTCTTAGTTAACCACGATCAACAATCATAATCACCTTCATCTCTCACCAACACGACAACCATCCTACAATTGAGATGTTTCTATTCGAGATCCTACTGGTTACAGCCCGAAAACCATTACAACCGTCTTCCATTCTACTTCTATTCGAGACAAATCAAACTAAACACCTTGTAATAAAGTGTTGTTACTGTTTAAACCTCTATCCCTTTTTCAGTTTCGCGAAAACAGCTGCAACGAAAGGAATAAATAAAGAATGATGATGATGAAACAAGGAAAAAGAAGACACTTATAATCATACTTGATTATTTATTTATTATTGTCGGTAAGTTGTCATTTTTGATTAGGATATTGATAATAGAAGATGATGTGATGATGATGGTTTGATGATGAGATAATAATACTAACCGTAATATCTCGTTCTGTTTAAAAACCTTCCTGCCGTCAATACACCACAATAACTGGATGGGTTACTCTTTTAAATTGGACGTTGAAACTTAATATATCTTGGGCTACCCAATTCCAATTCTTACTTGGGCCGTGAACTAGTTGGTGTTGTTGGGTCAAGACCCAATACCTGTTTTTCTTGAAACGAATTAGTGATATTACTAAACGCTCTTGTTTCTAATTCTGTTATATTTCTTTTATCAATGATGATACATTGATGATGATTTCATAGCGATGATGATGATTCCGTGATGATAAGGATAAGGTGATACGTGATACATAATGAACATGATAATAATTATGGGTGTTAATGATAAGATGAATGAAACGATGATTATGATTATGAAAATCATGATGATCATGATAAGAATGATGTGATTTCGTAGAGATGATGATGGTAATGTGTAATAGCGATTTCACGTTGATGATGATAAAGTTATAACGGTTGCTGTGTCAAGAAAAAGATGAAACCGTAAATCCTTTGGTGTTATAAAAACAAACTGAGTCTTTAAACTATAATTTAGAGTGGGCTAGTTACAATTGAAGTGGGCTGAGGTGGAAATGAGCTGCGGCGCAATATCAACAGTTTGATATACGGGTAATATACTTCGGTCGCGATTATAATTCGAAAATGAAACAAACAGATGGTTGGTTGGAGTGTTAGTGAGTGAGCGAGAGGTCTCGGGTTCGAGCCTAGTCTCTGGCAATTTTTTTTACAAAATGCTTCTAAAGGGTATATCTTTATTACTCTTATTTCAATTATTATTATTATTATTATTATTATTATTATTATTATTATTATTATTATTATTATTATTATTTTTATTATTATTATTATTATTGTTATTATTATGAAAATGGTACAAATTATTATTATTTTTATCAATATTGGTACTAGTATCAGTTTTGTAAACATTAGTATTATTATTATTACTATTATTAAACTAAGTATCATCATTGACAAAATTATTGATAGTATTAATATTTTCATTATAAATAAAGTTGTTATTATCAGTAACTTATGATTATAAAAACTATTTTTATTAAAAACAAATAAATATTAGTTTTGTAAAGGATGCTTATTACGGATACTGTAAGTAAAACAATATCTCATATAATAACATATCAAACAGGCTAACATTTGAAATACTTATAAAATGTTGATTTTTAAGTATAATACTAAATGTGTATCTAAAGATATATAAATATTAATATAACTAAAAGTATAGATATTAAATATTGTAATGATATATATATGAAATAAATATATATATCATATAAGTTAAGATATGATATATATATATATAAATAAAGAATATGTTTTGATGAAGATTAGAATAAATTCTAAATAACTACAAATATAAATAAATATTATGTAACTAATAAATGAAACTATGTGATTTCCAATATACGTTTTAACGTATATACAAATAATATAGGTTCGTGAATCCGAGGTCAACCCTACAATTGTTCAATGTCGTCATGTGTATTTTTACTATAAAATACATTAGGTGAGTTTCATTTGCCTTTTTACCCTTTATATTTTTGGGACTGAGAATGCATGCGCTTTTATAAATATTTTACGAAATAGACACAAGTAACCGAAACTACATTATATGGTTGAATGATCGAAATCGAATATGCCCCTTTTTATTAAGTCTGGTAATCTAAGAATTAGGGAACAGACACCCTAATTGACGCGAACTCTAAAGATAGATCTATCGGGCCCAACAAGCCCCATCCAAAGTACCGGATGCTTTAGTACTTCGAAATTTATATCATGTCCGAAGGAGGATCCCGGAATGATGGGGATATTCTTATATACAAATTGTGAATGTCGGTTACCAGGTGTTCAATCCATATGAATGATTTTTGTCTCTATGTATGGGACGTATGTTTATGAGAAATGGAAATATGAAATCTTGTGGTCTATTAAAATTATGAAATGATTATTTATGATAAACTAATGAACTCACCAACCTTTTGGTTGACACTTTAAAGCATGTTTATTCTCAGGTACGAAAGAAATCTTTCGCTGTGCATTTGCTCATTTTAGAGATATTACTTGAAGTCATTCATGATATATTTCAAAAGACGTTGCATTCGAGTCATTGAGTTCATCAAGATTATTATTAAGTCAATTATAGTTAGATACATTATGAAATGGTATGCATGCTGTCAACTTTCGATGTAATGAAATATTGTCTTTTCAAAAACGAATGCAATGTTTGTAAAATGTATCATATAGAGGTCAAGTGCCTCGCGATGTAATCAACTATTGTGAATCGTTTATAATCGATACGGACTTCATCCGGATGGATTAGGACGGGTCCTTTCAGAGAATGGTCATGTGTGACGTGGAATTTCGATTCCGCGGGATGTTATCATCTTGGCGGTGAGAATGTGGAGATGAATCCTAAGTGGGGGATTTTTTACTGCCGCCCGAGGAAGATCCGGTGGTGTATTGTATACCGAAGTGTCAGAGTGTACCGTGCTAAGCCTCAATAGGTATTCGGAGTTCCTAACGAAGAAGAGTGACGGGTTGTTGATTTCGACTCGAGATCGTGCATTACGATTGTGAGTTACAATTCCGAAATGTTATGTGTGGAGTTGTGATGACGGGATCAAATGAAGCGTAAGACTTCTTACGTAAGGTGGTCGTGTAGCACCAAAGTGCGGTTTGAGACCACATGTGAAGCTTGAGATCTCAGAGTAAGAGAATGAAGTTGTCATTACGGGTGCTCTCATAATGTAAATCTGGAAGCTATGAAACTCTAATAGTACTATTGAGTAAGTACAAGTTAGATATCGTGATGGTTGATGTATTTTTCCCTGTCGGGAAATGTGATCGTGGAAATTGTCAAGTGGATTATTCCACTTTATGGACGACTGTGAGACGGGGAGTGTCGATTCTGATTGTCTCACATCGAGACACGCGGATGTTGTTGGTTGCGAGAGTGTGTACCCTAGTGATGTGACCCGTAGGATTGCATCAGAATGTCAAGACCACCCTTAACGGACGGTCTAGGTAGGAAGGTTCACCCGGATTTGGTGACTATTTTGTGAATCGTGTGGCGAATTGCGGAAATTTTGTGATGATAATTCGTCGTTGACAGGATTCTAGTATACGTATAGTTTTATGCTAGTATTAGGAAGCCGTATTGTATGAACGGGTTGTAGAGTTTAGGGGAGAAACCCTGTGCCGAGCGTTGATGTTTGTCTAATTCGTGGTGTATTGTTGTCGTCCTGGATTAATCCAGTGATGGATATTCGTGTGCGGATCGATCGGTGGGAAAGTAGTACTTCTAAAGTGCTTATTTTGGGGTTACCAAAAATTTCTTCGTTGGAGAATGACCCGGGTATGGAACCGGAGGAAGTTGGTTCCTGGTCTAGAGAATAATCATGAATGACCGGTTGAGTGGTGCGTTTATGAACCGATGGAGTACGGAGTTTAACGCGGCATAAATCCTTTTCGATTTGGATTAATGCAAGACTTGGTTCACGGCTTAGTGGACTTAGTAGACCGCGTCGAGTGTTATAGTTGTGAATGTAGCTTGTTACGAGTTGTGACCGGGAGAATTTGATGGAATATAAAGGTGTATTCTGTATTTTTCCTAAGTGGGCATTGGGATGTTGGGTGTATGAGATATCGCTTGTTGCGGTAGTGCACGCTAGTGATTATTAGCGTGTGATGAGATCTTCGGATTTATAGAAAATGTTATGGATGTCTGGCTTGGTTGTGCTTCGTAGGATCGTGAGGCGTGACGACGATGATTGTCGGTGAATTGTTCTACTTTTAGGACGATTGTGAAGCACGGTTGTTGTAATATGATGCGTTAGTGTACGAAGTGAGATTTCAAATACGTGATTACTACTTGTGTGACTCCGCGTTGGAAGCAGAAATGTTCGAGGGAGAAGTGCTTAACTTCTAGTGTGGGTGCGGATCACGAGGATGTGATCCAATTTAAGAGGGGGAGAGTTGTAACACCACGTTTTTCTGTTATGCGTTACTTTGGACGTCATTCGAATTACGAGGCATGTAAGCATATATTTGGACCCCAAATAAAGTTTAAGTTAGTGTTCTAAAACCTTACCATTGGAAAGTGAATCTTATTACGTTTCCAACGATATTTGATTCATTGAAAACGGAGTTACGGTTTGAAAGTTACGACCAAAACAAGTTCACAAAACTGATCCAGTTGATTTGGACGTCGTCCAACCTTTTTGGACGCCGTCCAAAAGGCCTGACGGGCCAGCAACGGTATTTTACTTAAATTAAAAGGAGTACTTTGGTCTTTTCACTTGTGGACTGATTGGTGGCTTTAATATCAGTTTTAGATCCACTTTTAGATCATTTTCACATCCACAACTCTCTCATCACATCTTAGAGAGAGAGAGAGAGAGAGGAGAGTTCTAGAGAGAGGAAGCTTCAAATGGTGATGAAGGTGGTGATTTTTGATCAAACTGAAGTGGTTCTTGGTGCTTGTTGGTGTTTCTAGCTACTAGAGCTCGTTTTGGTGCTTGAGGTAAACCCTAATCCGAATTTAGTGTTTGATTCTTGTTTGAGTTAGGGTTTATGTTAGTTAGAGTTATAAACCCATTTATTGTGAAATTTGGAGGTTTTGTGTAAGATTCATGTAAGTAAGCCTAAATGGGTGACTTAGGGTTTCGATTGACGAAATTGTAAGTTTGGATCTTGCATGTGTTGGTTAAACCTTAGAACACTTGTGTACTGGTGATTTTGGTTTGTGTTGACTTAATTTTAGGGTGTAAACCCTAATATGGGTCAAAATGGTTTTATGTTGAAATGGGTTAAGTGTTCTTGATTTTTTTTTGTCAAATGATGATTTTGAGATACAATCACTAGTTGTTAGTGATTATAGGTACTTTGGGTGTAATTTGACAAGTCAAAGTGAGTTAAACCTAATTTGGTCAATGGAAGTCAAACTTTGGTGTTAAGTGTTAAATTGATAATTTTATGACATAATCACTAGTAATGGTGCTTATGGGTCAAACTTGACTTGTTTTAGTGGTTAATGCAATTTGGGTCGAGTTGCACTTATGGGTTGATTTTGCAAGATCAAGTGCATTAAGTGTTAGTGTGTACTTGTTTGAATGGGTTGAAATTACCACCCGTAGTGGTAATTGGTGAAGTCCACTTTAGGTGTCTAAATGGGCGGATTTGTGGAGGTAAGTAGAAACACTTGGTTAAGGGTGTTGGAGTTGAATTCTCTCATAGAGAATGTATATTGATTGTTTGTATATCTATATGCGTATTATAGGTAAAAGGTTTGCTCGGTTGCGTTTGGAGGCGATTTACATACATGATTTGTGCGGGCGTTTCGAGGTGAGTGGAATAATTATGCATGTATGTATATAGTGTATTTCTTTGTGAATGTTATGGTATGAACCAACGAGCCGGTAGTACCATCGCATGTATGTGACGAGCATCAAGTGTGAACCACGAGCCGGTAGCACTATAAAATCACGATGTGAACCACGAGCCGGTAGCATCAAGTGTGAACCACGAGCCGGTAGCACTATAAAATGTAGTGTGGACCACGAGCCGGTAGCACTATAAAATGAGGCGTGAACCACGAGCCGGTAGCGCCAAAGTGTGAACCAAAGAGCCGGTAGCACTATAAAAGAGTATGACTCAAATGCGTAGTGGCGTGAACCAAAGAGCCGGTAGTGTCATAGCATTACGTATGGTGTGAACCACGAGCCGGTAGCACCATAGCATTATGGTTAACCATATGATTTGTGTATGTATTGTAGTGTAGCATATTATATTGTTTGAGTATATGCTATTGGTTATGCTAGCTTGCGATATTGGAGGTTATTAGCTTTATACTTGAGATGGTTGCTAATTATATTGCTAGCATGTATACGGTATGTGAGTAAGTGTATGCAAGTAGGTACATTATATATGCATGTGTATACATATTGCACTCACTAAGCGTTAGCTTACCCCTCTCGTTGTTTACATTTTTACAGGTATCATGATTGTGAAGCTAGTTAGTCGTTAGACTAGATGCGTAGGAGCACTTGGGCTCGATGGGGTAGCTTTCGGATATGGATGTGGATTGGGGATTTGGTAGATCCTCGGGATTATGTATAGTGACCCGAACGTTTCCATGTTTATATATATTAAATGAGATTGATATTTACATGATTAAATGTTTCCAACATGTTAAGCAATCAAACTTGTTAAGACTTGATTAATTAAAATATGTTTCATATAGACAATTGACCACCCAAGTTGACCGGTGATTCACGAACGTTAAAACTTGTAAAAACTATATGATGACATATATATGGATATATATATATAGTTAACATGATACTATGATAAGTAAACATATCATAAAGTATATTAACAATGAACTACATATGTAAAAACAAGACTACTAACTTAATGATTTTTAAACGAGACATATATGTAACGATTATCGTTGTAAAGACATTTAATGTATATATAACATATTAAGAGATATTCATACATGATAATATCATGATAATATAATAATTTAAAATCTCATTTGATATTATAAACATTGGGTTAACAACATTTAACAAGATCGTTAACCTAAAGGTTTCAAAACAACACTTACATGTAACGACTAACGATGACTTAACGACTCAGTTAAAATGTATATACATGTAGTGTTTTAATATGTATTTATACACTTTTGAAAGACTTCAATACACTTATCAAAATACTTCTACTTAACAAAAATGCTTACAATTACATCCTCGTTCAGTTTCATCAACAATTCTACTCGTATGCACCCGTATTCGTACTCGTACAATACACAGCTTTTAGATGTATGTACTATTGGTATATACACTCCAATGATCAGCTATTAGCAGCCCATGTGAGTCACCTAACACATGTGGGAACCATCATTTGGAAAGTAGCATGAAATATCTCATAAAATTAAAAAAATATGAGTAATCATTCATGACTTATTTACATGAAAACAAAATTACATATCCTTTATATCTAATCCATACACCAATGACCAAAAACACCTACAAACACTTTCATTCTTCAATTTTCTTCATCTAATGGATCTCTCTCAAGTTCTATCTTCAAGTTCTAAGTGTTCTTCATATATTCTACAAGTTCTAGTTACATAAAATCAAGAATACTTTCAAGTGTGCTAGCTCACTTCCAATCTTGTAAGGTGATCATCCAACCTCAAGAAATCTTTGTTTCTTATAGTAGGTTATCATTCTAATACAAGGTAATAATCATATTCAAACTTTGGTTCAATTTCTATAACTATAACAATCTTATTTCAAGTGATGATCTTACTTGAACTTGTTTTCGTGTCATGATTCTGCTTCAAGAACTTCGAGCCATCCAAGGATCCGTTGAAGCTAGATCCATTTTTATCTTTTACAGTAGGTTTATCCAAGGAACTTAAGGTAGTAATGATGTTCATAACATCATTCGATTCATACATATAAAGCTATCTTATTCGAAGGTTTAAACTTGTAATCACTAGAACATAGTTTAGTTAATTCTAAACTTGTTCGCAAACAAAAGTTAATCCTTCTAACTTGACTTTTAAAATCAACTAAACACATGTTCTATATCTATATGATATGCTAACTTAATGATTTAAAACCTGGAAACACGAAAAACACCGTAAAACCGGATTTACGCCGTCGTAGTAACACCGCGGGCTGTTTTGGGTTAGTTAATTAAAAACTATGATAAACTTTGATTTAAAAGTTGTTATTCTGAGAAAATGATTTTTATTATGAACATGAAACTATATCCAAAAATTATGGTTAAACTCAAAGTGGAAGTATGTTTTCTAAAATGGTCATCTAGACGTCGTTCTTTCGACTGAAATGACTACCTTTACAAAAACGACTTGTAACTTATTTTTCTGACTATAAACCTATACTTTTTCTGTTTAGATTCATAAAATAGAGTTCAATATGAAACTATAGCAATTTGATTCACTCAAAACGGATTTAAAATGAAGAAGTTATGGGTAAAACAAGATTGGATAATTTTTCTCATTTTAGCTACGTGAAAATTGGTAACAAATCTATTCCAACCATAACTTAATCAACTTGTATTGTATATTATGTAATCTTGAGATACCATAGACACGTATACAATGTTTCAACCTATCATGTCGACACATCTATATATATTTCGGAACAATCATAGACACTCTATATGTGAATGTTGGAGTTAGCTATACAGGGTTGAGGTTGATTTCAAAATATATATAGTTTGAGTTGTGATCAATAATGAGATACGTATACACTGGGTCGTGGATTGATTCAAGATAATATTTATCGATTTATTTCTGTACATCTAACTGTGGACAACTAGTTGTAGGTTACTAACGAGGACAGCTGACTTAATAAACTTAAAACATCAAAATATATTAAAAGTGTTGTAAATATATTTTGAACATACTTTGATATATATATGTATATATTGTTATAGGTTCGTGAATCAACCAGTGGCCAAGTCTTACTTCCCGAAGAAGTAAAAATCTGTGAAAGTGAGTTATAGTCCCACTTTTAAAATCTAATATTTTTGGGATGAGAATACATGCAGGTTTTATAAATGATTTACAAAATAGACACAAGTACGTGAAACTACATTCTATGGTTGAATTATCGAAATCGAATATGCCCCTTTTTATTAAGTCTGGTAATCTAAGAATTAGGGAACAGACACCCTAATTGACGCGAATCCTAAAGATAGATCTGTTGGGCCTAACAAACCCCATCCAAAGTACCGGATGCTTTAGTACTTCGAAATTTATATCATATCCGAAGGGTGTCCCGGAATGATGGGAATATTCTTATATATGTATCTTGTTAATGTCGGTTACCAGGTGTTCACCATATGAATGATTTTTATCTCTATGTATGGGATGTGTATTGAAATATGAAATCTTGTGATCTATTATTATGATTTGATATATATAGGTTAAACCTATAACTTACCAACATTTTTGTTGACGTTTTAAGCATGTTTATTCTCAGGTGATTATTAAGAGCTTTCGCTGTCGCTTACTTAAATAAGGACGAGATTTGGAGTCCATGCTTGTATGATATTGTGTAAAAACTGCATTCAAGAAACTTATTTTGTTGTAACATATTTGTATTGTAAACCATTATGTAATGGTCGTGTGTAAACAGGATATTTTAGATTATCATTATTTGATAATCTACGTAAAGCTTTTTAAACCTTTATTGATGAAATAAAGGTTTTGGTTTGTTTTAAAATGAATGCAGTCTTTGAAAAACGTCTCATATAGAGGTCAAAACCTCGCAACGAAATCAATTAATATGGAACGTTTTTAATCAATAAGAACGGGACATTTCAGTTGGTATCCGGGCGTTGGTCTTAGAGAACCAGAATTTTGCATTAGTGTGTCTTATCGAGTTTGTTAGGATGCATTAGTGAGTCTGGACTTCGACCGTGTTTACTTGAAAAATGATTGCTTAACAAATTTTGTTAGAAACTATATATTTTTAACATGTGAATATTATGTGATATATTAATCTCTTAACGCGTTTGATATTATGTGATAGATGTCTACCTCTAGAACAAGTCTCATTGACTCACCTAATAATAATGAAGAGTCAAATGTAAATTGGAATGATTCGTGGACTGATTCACAAGTTCCCGAAGAGGAACTGGAAGAAGAGTCGGAACCGGAAGAAGAATCGGAACCGGAAGAAGAATCGGAACCGGATGAAGAAATAGAACCGGTGGGGGAAATAATAAAACGGTTAAGTAAAAGAAAATCCTCAACCAACCGACCAAGGTTAATTATGGTCAATGGTGTTTCCGCCAATGAAGCAAAATATTGGGAGGATTACCAATTCTCCGATTAATCGGATTCCGACGAGAATTCCGATGATGTTATAGAAATTACCCCAACTGAATTTAAAAAGGCAAAATAAAATAATAAGGGAAAGGGCATAAAAATAGAGAAATCTAATTCCAACCCCGATGAACTTTATATGTATCGTCAACCCCCGAAGTCCTTAAGTTGTAACAATGACCCGGGAACCTCTAAACCACCAGGTTTTTCTAAACCAATGTGGAAAATGATGGCTCGTATTAGGGGAACATCATATATCCCTAGAAACTTGGCAAAACGAACCAAAACCGAAGAAGAAGAAACAAGCGAGTCGGAATAAGATAGTTGTATTCGTGTGGTGTAATATATGTAATATAGTGTGCTTATGCTTTATGTTATATGTAAAAATTGCTTGTATTAATAAGTATTTTTTTTATGAATCTAACTCTTGTCTATTTTACAGTATAAAAACACAAAATGGATAGACAACCCAATATTTTAAGAGACCTATCCGGAGACATGATTGATGAAATCTTGTCTAGAATCGGTCAGAATTCTTCGGCACAACTATTTAAGGCGAGATCAGTTTGTAAGACATTCGAAGAACGTTCCAAGAATGCCTTGGTTTATAAAAGGCTTTCGTTCGAAAGATGGGGGATATCACATTGGGAAATCCATAAGTTACGATGTGTTTACTTTGACGCATATATTGCGGGGAACCCAAATGCTATTTTACGCAATGGGTTAAGAAATTATTTTGACTCAATATATCCGAATATTGGAATTCGTGATTTAGAAAAAGCGGCTAACATGCAACATAAAGAAGCATGTTATGCTTACGGATTAGTAATGTTCGCTTCTCACCAAAGTGAGAACAAGAACATCGGGCTACAAATATTAAACAAAACGTTCCCACAAGTGACGGAGTCGGTAATTGGGGTAAGAAATGAGGTTTTTAGATTGTTACGGGACTGTTGGACATTACGTAACCCTCGTCCCTTTGACAACGTTACAACACGCTGTCTTATCAACGGCCATAACGGTTATGTTCCACAAGACCAAGGATGGGAAGTAATCCTAGTAAAACCAGAATGCATGACTTGTTTCTGGACGTATGAATTACGTGTCTTTATTGCCTTTGCTGAACGACTTGTGTACTAGCTAGAATTATCTTCACAACCATCTTGTATCAAATTTATTGTGTGTTATATTTCATGCTATATGTAAAATAAGCGGTATTGTAAGTTTGTAAAATATTGTGTAAAAGTTTGAACGCAAAATATTATTATAATCAGTTTTTCATATAGAATTGTAGTAGTTGAATTGTATATTAGCTACTAAGTATGAACTTAACGGGTAGGTACTACCCGAATTTAAACTTATAAAACGCTAATATGAAGAAAAATTTTTTATAAATGAGTTCATATTATGCTACGAAATACTATTAACTACTCTTAATATTCTGTATGATTAACTTGTTCCATTTGACTATTTTGAAGGAAATGGCACCGACTACTCGACACACCGTGAATATGAACGAAGAGGAATTCCGTACTTTTCTAGCTTCAAACATAGCCGCAGTACAGGCTGCGCTACATACCAACAATAACCTTGGATCTAGTAGTACAGGAAATCGTGTAGGATGCACCTACAAAGAATTCACTGCCTGCAAACCTTTGGAATTTGATGGAACCGAAGGACCGATCGGATTGAAACGGTGGACCGAGAAGGTCGAATCGGTGTTTGCCATAAGTAAGTGTACTGAAGAGGACAAAGTGAAGTACGCTACACATACCTTCACAGGTTCTGCATTAACATGGTGGAATACCTATCTAGAGCAAGTGGGACAAGACGATGCGTACGCACTACCGTGGTCAGCATTCAAGCACTTGATGAACGAGAAGTACCGTCCCAGAACCGAGGTCAATAAGGTCAAGACAGAACTTAGAGGGTTACGAACCCAAGGATTTGATATTACCACGTACGAAAGAAGATTCACAGAATTGTGCCTATTATGTTCGGGAGCATTCGAAGATGAGGAAGAGAAGATCGACGCGTTTGTGAAAGGATTACCGGAAAGAATCCAAGAAGATATAAGTTCACACGAGCCCACCTCCATACAACAGGCATGTAGAATGGCTCACAAACTAGTGAACCAGATTGAAGAAAGAATTAAAGAACAGACTGCTGAAGAGGCCAATGTGAAGCAAGTCAAAAGAAAGTGGGAGGAAAACGGTGATAAGAATCACCAATACAACAACAGCAATTACAACAATAATCGCAAAAATTATCCCAACAATCGCAACATCAATCGCAACTACAACAAACGGCCCAACAACAACAACAACAACAACAGCAACTACAACAATCATCCCAACAACAATAATAACCGCAACAACAACAACAATCAGAAGCAGCTATGCCAAGGGTGTGAAAAGTATCACTCGGGGTTCTGCACCAAATTTTGCAACAAGTGTAAAAGAAATGGTCATAGCGCGGCGAAGTGTGAGGTCTACGGACCAGGGGTTAATAGAACGAAAGGAACAAATGGTGTCGAAACGAGTAATGGCGGAGCAAGTAGTGTCGGAGCAAGTTATGCCAATGTAGTTTGTTATAAATGTGAAAAACCGGGCCACATTATTAGAAATTGCCCGAACCAGGAGAACACGAATGGACAAGGCCGCGGAAGAGTTTTCAATATTAATGTGGCAGAGGCACAGGAAGACCTGGAGCTTGTTACGGGTACGTTTCTTATTGACAATAAATCTGCTTACGTTTTATTTGATTCGGGTGCGGATAGAAGCTATATGAGTAGAGATTTTTGTGCTAAATTAAGTTGTCCATTAACGCCTTTGGATAGTAAATTTTTACTCGAATTAGCAAATGGTAAATTAATTTCAGCAGATAATATATGTTGGAATCGAGAAATTAAACTGGTTAGCGAAACATTTAAGATTGATTTGATACCAGTAGAGTTAGGGAGTTTTGATGTGATAATCGGTATGGACTGGTTGAAAGAAGTGAAAGCAGAGATCGTTTGTTATAAAAATGCAATTCGCATTATACGAGAAAAAGGAAAACCCTTAATGGTGTACGGAGAAAAGGGCAACACGAAGCTACATCTTATTAGTAATTTGAAGGCACAAAAACTAATAAGAAAAGGTTGCTATGCTGTTCTAGCACACGTCGAGAAAGTACAAACTGAAGAAAAGAGCATCAATGATGTTCCCATTGCAAAAGAATTTCCCGATGTATTTCTGAAAGAATTACCGGGATTACTCCCACATCGATCCGTTGAATTTCAAATAGATCTTGTACCAGGAGCTGCACCAATAGCTCGTGCTCCTTACAGACTCGCACCCAGTGAGATGAAAGAACTGCAAAGCCAATTACAAGAACTTTTAGAGCATGGTTTCATTCGACCAAGCACATCACCGTGGGGAGCTCCTGTTTTGTTTGTCAAGAAGAAAGATGGTACATTCAGGTTGTGTATCGACTACCGAGAGTTGAACAAACTTACCATCAAGAACCACTACCCACTACCGAGAATCGACGACTTATTTGATCAACTACAAGGCTCGCCTGTTTATTCAAAGATTGACTTACGTTCCGGGTATCATCAAATGCGAGTGAAAGAAGATGATATTCCAAAGACTGCTTTCAGAACACGTTACGGTCATTACGAGTTTATGGTCATGCCGTTTGGTTTAACTAATGCACCAGCTGTGTTCATGGACCTTATGAACCGAGTGTGTGGACCATACCTTGACAAGTTTGTCATTGTTTTCATTGATGACATACTTATTTACTCAAAGAATGACCAAGAACACGGCGAACATTTGAGAAAGGTGTTAGAAGTATTGAGGAAGGAAGAATTGTACGCTAAGTTTTCGAAGTGTGCATTTTGGTTGGAAGAAGTTCAATTCCTCGGTCACATAGTGAACAAAGAAGGTATTAAGGTGGATCCGGCAAAGATAGAAACTGTTGAAAAGTGGGAAACCCCGAAAACTCCGAAACACATACGCCAGTTTTTAGGACTAGCTGGTTACTACAGAAGGTTCATCCAAGACTTTTCCAGAATAGCAAAACCCTTGACTGTATTAACGCATAAAGGGAAGAAATTTGAATGGAATGATGAACAAGAGAAAGCGTTTCAGTTATTGAAGAAAAAGCTAACTATGGCACCTATATTGTCATTGCCTGAAGGGAATGATGACTTTGTGATTTATTGTGACACATCAAAGCAAGGTCTCGGTTGTGTATTAATGCAACGAACGAAGGTGATTGCTTATGCGTCTAGACAATTGAAGATTCACGAACAAAATTATACGACGCATGATTTGAAATTAGGCGTGGTTGTTTTTGCATTAAAGACTTCGAGGCACTACTTATATGGGGTCAAAAGTATTATATATACCGACCACAAAAGTCTTCAACACATATTTAATCAGAAACAACTGAATATGAGGCAGCGTAGGTGGATTGAATTATTGAATGATTACGACTTTGAGATTCGTTACCACCCGGGGAAGGCAAATGTGGTAGCCGATGCCTTGAGCAGGAAGGACAGAGAACCCATTCGAGTAAAATCTATGAATATAATGATTCATAATAACCTTACTACTCAAATAAAGGAGGCGCAACAAGGAGTTTTAAAAGAGGGAAATTTAAAGGAAGAAATACCCAAAGGATCGGAGAAGCATCTTAATATTTGGGAAGACGGAACCCGGTATAGGGCTGAAAGGATTTGGGTACCAAAATTTGGAGATATGAGAGAAATGGTAATTAGAGAAGCTCATAAAACCAGATACTCAATACATCCTGGAACGGGGAAGATGTACAAGGATCTCAAGAAACATTTTTGGTGGCCGGGTATGAAAGCCGATGTTGCTAAATACGTAGGAGAATGTTTGACGTGTTCTAAGGTCAAAGCTGAGCATCAGAAACCATCAGGTCTACTTCAACAACCCGAAATCCCGGAATGGAAATGGGAAAACATTACCATGGATTTCATCACTAAATTGCCAAGGACTGGAAGTGGTTTTGATACTATTTGGGTAATAGTTGATCGTCTTACCAAATCAGCACACTTCCTGCCAATAAGAGAAGATGACAAGATGGAGAAGTTATAACGACTGTATTTGAAGGAAGTCGTCTCCAGACATGGAATACCAATCTCTATTATCTCTGATAGGGATGGCAGATTTATTTCAAGATTCTGGCAGACATTACAGCAAGCATTAGGAACTCGTCTAGACATGAGTACTGCCTATCATCCACAAACTGATGGGCAGAGCGAAAGGACGATACAAACGCTTGAAGACATGCTACGAGCATGTGTTATTGATTTCAGAAACAGTTGGGATCGACATCTACCGTTAGCAGAATTTTCCTACAACAACAGCTACCATTCAAGCATTGAGATGGCGCCGTTTGAAGCACTTTATAGTAGAAAGTGCAGGTCTCCGATTTGTTGAAGTGAAGTAGGGGATAGATAGATTACGGGTCCGGAGATTATACAAGAAACTACCGAGAAGATCATCCAAATTCAACAACGGTTAAAAACCGCCCAAAGTCGATAAAAGAGCTACGCTGATATTAAAAGAAAAGATATAGAATTTGAAATTGGAGAGATGGTCATGCTTAAAGTTGCACCTTGGAAAGGCGTTGTTCGATTTGGTAAACGAGGGAAATTAAATCCAAGGTATATTGGACCATTCAAGATTATTGATCGTGTCGGACCAGTAGCTTACCGACTTGAGTTACCTCAACAACTCGCGACTGTACATAACACTTTCCATGTCTCGAATTTGAAGAAATGTTTTGCTAAAGAAGATCTCACTATTCCGTTAGATGAAATCCAAATCAACGAAAAACTTCAATTCATCGAAGAACCCGTCGAAATAATGGATCGTGAGGTTAAAAGACTTAAGCAAAACAAGATACCAATTGTTAAGGTTCGATGGAATACTCGTAGAGGACCCGAGTTCACCTGGGGGCGTGAAGATCAGATGAAGAAGAAATACCCGCATCTATTTCCAGAAGATTCGTCAACACCTTCAACAGCTTAAAATTTCGGGACGAAATTTATTTAACGGGTAGGTACTGTAGTGACCCGAAATTTTCCATGTTTATATATATTAATTGAGATTGATATTTACATGATTAAATGTTTCCAACATGTTAAGCAATCAAACTTGTTAAGACTTGATTAATTGAAATATGTTTCATATAGACAATTGACCACCCAAGTTGACCGGTGATTCACGAACGTTAAAACTTGTAAAAACTATATGATGACATATATATGGATATATATATAGTTAACATGATACTATGATAAGTAAAATATCATAAAGTATATTAACAATGAACTACATATGTAAAAACAAGACTACTAACTTAATGATTTTTAAACGAGACATATATGTAACGATTATTGTTGTAAAGACATTTAATGTATATATAACATATTAAGAGATATTCATACATGATAATATCATGATAATATAATAATTTAAAATCTCATTTGATATTATAAACATTGGGTTAACAACATTTAACAAGATCGTTAACCTAAAGGTTTCAAAACAACACTTACATGTAACGACTAACGATGACTTAACGACTCAGTTAAAATGTATATACATGTAGTGTTTTAATATATATTTATACACTTTTGAAAGACTTCAATACACTTATTTACATGAAAACAAAATTACATATCCTTTATATCTAATCCATACACCAACGACCAAAAACACATACAAACACTTTCATTCTTCAATTTTCTTCATCTAATTGATCTCTCTCAAGTTTTATCTTCAAGTTCTAAGTGTTCTTCATATATTCTACAAGTTCTAGTTAC
The DNA here is from genome assembly GCF_046630445.1 of Rutidosis leptorrhynchoides. Classification (NCBI taxonomy): domain Eukaryota; kingdom Viridiplantae; phylum Streptophyta; class Magnoliopsida; order Asterales; family Asteraceae; genus Rutidosis; species Rutidosis leptorrhynchoides. The sequence goes on along the minus strand of NC_092335.1, from coordinate 464,728,421 downwards.
ATAAAATCAAGAATACTTTCAAGTTTGCTAGCTCACTTCCAATCTTGTAAGGTGATCATCCAACCTCAAGAAATCTTTGTTTCTTACAGTAGGTTATTATTCTAATACAAGGTAATAATCATATTCAAACTTTGGTTCAATTTCTATAACTATAACAATCTTATTTCAAGTGATGATCTTACTTGAACTTGTTTTCGTGTCATGATTCTGCTTCAAGAACTTCGAGCCATCCAAGGATCCGTTGAAGCTAGATCCATTTTTCTCTTTTCCAGTAGGTTTATCCAAGGAACTTAAGGTAGTAATGATGTTCATAACATCATTCGATTCATACATATAAAGCTATCTTATTCGAAGGTTTAAACTTGTAATCACTAGAACATAGTTTAGTTAATTCTAAACTTGTTCGCAAACAAAAGTTAATCCTTCTAACTTGACTTTTAAAATCAACTAAACACATGTTCTATATCTATATGATATGCTAACTTAATGATTTAAAACCTGGAAACACGAAAAACACCGTAAAACCGGATTTACGCCGTCGTAGTAACACCGCGGGCTGTTTTGGGTTAGTTAATTAAAAACTATGATAAACTTTGATTTAAAAGTTGTTATTCTGAGAAAATGATTTTTATTATGAACATGAAACTATATCCAAAAATTATGGTTAAACTCAAAGTGGAAGTATGTTTTCTAAAATGGTCATCTAGACGTCGTTCTTTCGACTGAAATGACTACCTTTACAAAAACGACTTGTAACTTATTTTTCCGACTATAAACCTATACTTTTTCTGTTTAGATTCATAAAATAGAGTTCAATATGAAACCATAGCAATTTGATTCACTCAAAACGGATTTAAAATGAAGAAGTTATGGGTAAAACAAGATTGGATAATTTTTCTCATTTTAGCTACGTGAAAATTGGTAACAAATCTATTCCAACCATAACTTAATCAACTTGTATTGTATATTATGTAATCTTGAGATACCATAGACACGTATACAATATTTCGACCTATCATGTCGACACATCTATATATATTTCGGAACAACCATAGACACTCTATATGTGAATGTTGGAGTTAGCTATACAGGGTTGAGGTTGATTCCAAAATATATATAGTTTGAGTTGTGATCAATACTGAGATACGTATACACTGGGTCGTGGATTGATTCAAGATAATATTTATCGATTTATTTCTGTACATCTAACTGTGGACAACTAGTTGTAGATTACTAACGAGGACAGCTGACTTAATAAATTTAAAACATCAAAATATATTAAAAGTGTTGTAAATATATTTTGAACATACTTTGATATATATGTATATATTGTTATAGGTTCGTGAATCAACCAGTGGCCAAGTCTTACTTCCCGACGAAGTAAAAATCTGTGAAAGTGAGTTATAGTCCCACTTTTAAAATCTAATATTTTTGGGATGAGAATACATGCAGGTTTTATAAATGATTTACAAAATAGACACAAGTACGTGAAACTACATTCTATGGTTGAATTATCGAAATTGAATATGCCCCTTTTTATTAAGTCTGGTAATCTAAGAATTAGAGAACAGACACCCTAATTGACGCGAATCCTAAAGATAGATCTATTGGGCCTAACAAACCCCATCCAAAGTACCGGATGCTTTAGTACTTCGAAATTTATATCATATCCGAAGGGTGTCCCGGAATGATGGGGATATTCTTATATATGCATCTTGTTAATGTCGGTTACCAGGTGTTCACCATATGAATGATTTTTATCTCTATGTATGGGATGTGTATTGAAATATGAAATCTTGTGGTCTATTATTATGATTTGATATATATATAGGTTAAACCTATAACTCACCAACATTTTTGTTGACGTTTTAAGCATGTTTATTCTCAGGTGATTATTAAGAGCTTCCGCTGTCGCATACTTAAATAAGGACGAGATTTGGAGTCCATGCTTGTATGATATTGTGTAAAAACTGCATTCAAGAAACTTATTTTGTTGTAACATATTTGTATTGTAAACCATTATGTAATGGACGTGTGTAAACAGGATATTTTAGATTATCATTATTTGATAATCTACGTAAAGCTTTTTAAACCTTTATTGATGAAATAAAGGTTATGGTTTGTTTTAAAATGAATGCAGTCTTTGAAAAACGTCTCATATAGAGGTCAAAACCTCGCAACGAAATCAATTAATATGGAACGTTTTTAATCAATAAGAACGGGACATTTCATTATGCTCTTGGTATCGGGTTGGGTTATAGAGTTCTAATCCGTCTAAAGTTATAAATGGGCCGAATCGCTATATTATTGTAAGACGGGTCGTTGTGGGCCCGGTGTAGTAAAACTTATTTTTATTGTGAAAACTTCTTAGTTTTACTTAATATGAATTGTTGTGAAAGTCGTTTCGTTTAAAAATGTCGGAAAGCGGGTTTTCCGCTCGAGTAAGTTGGACTACAAGGTCAGAATCTGGTAGTTCATTTGGACGAAGTCCAGATCCTCTGGACGCCGTCCTGATCTTCTCTGCTGGACGCCGTCCAGATAACTGGACGCCGTCCAGATGTACTGTATTAAAAAATAAAATAAAATTTAAGACGCATTTTTGGTAAAACGAGGTTGGGTCGTTGCAGACAATTACGTTTATATCCTAAATTCAACAAAAATTGAATCAAACAATAATTCTTAGACGGAAAGAGTATCTTTCTTAATTTTACATCTAGCCTTTTTATTTTTTTTATCTTCACACCATCCTAAAACACTAAAACTGTGACGATCGCTCCAAATTCATATGGACGAACACGTCATTCATCGATTTCATTGCGAGGTATTTGACCTCTATATGATATGTTTTATAAACATTGCATTCTTTTGAAAAGGCACACCATAAATGAATATTTAAATCAGAGGTTTTCGACATCTGATGATTTCTACATATAGACAATCACCGTAAATAATAGTTTACAATAGTACTTCCGTTGACAATGCAGTCAAAATAAGATACATGGTGATGATTTGGTGAATGCAACGTTTCCTTGAAAATATGTCATGTAAGACTCCATGCACATAGCTTGTCTAATATATAAGCAAACAACGGAAGGCTTCTAGGGAACCTGAGAATAAAACATGCTAAAAAGTGTCAATACAAAGGTTGGTGAGTTCATAGTTTTAATGTTTCGTATAGTCTGTATATAAAAGTGGATCACAAGATTTCAGTTGTTTCATCCAGAAACATTTAACAATAGATTCTACATAACAAAGCACCCTGGTAACTAAGCTTTAACGTTATAATGATAAATACCCCATTAGTTTTAATACACGCAAACCAACGTGTCCTAAACTCAAATAACATACATCCATTAAAAGGCTAGCGTTCTAGCTCGGACGGGGATGTCAAGCCCTATGGATCCATATACTGTTATTCGCGCCCACCAGTCCATATCCTATGTACTGGCAGCTACTAGTTACCAAACCTAAGGGATTTTCGGTTCAAACTCAGTGTAGAATTAAGTATGTACTTGTATCCATTGCGTATAAAATAAATTGCATGTATTCTCAGCCCAAAAATATATATTGCAAAAGCAATTAAAAAGGGAGCAATGAAACTCACCTTAGCAGCATATAAAGTCGTTCACCAAAATGTGACTGAAACTCGGATTACCAAATAACCGTAGATCTCAACCTAGAGAACATATGTTGGTCAATAAATGTCTATCAAGCTAGGTCTGGTCATAGTGTATCACAATCCTAATGCTCGAGATTGACATACAAAAGTGATCCAAAGTCGTTTCAAAAAGTCAATTTTGACAATAGTTCAACAAAACGAGACATACCTTATATAATGAGTTATTTACTCGGTTGGTAATATTCAAAAATCCATTTTATCAATCCCATAAAAAAGTTGTTTAAATCTTAATTGTAGATTCAAAAGCAATTTCAATTAATGTTAATTATAATTCAGTTGATCATATCTTTTAATCCGTTCATCGAAACTATTCGATATCTAAATGAAAAGTCATTGATTTTTCGCCAGCTTTCCAAAAACATGCATATCATATACCTTTTACCAGTAATATATGTATTTAATTCATGATTCATCATAAACTGTTTAACGACGAAATTTAGCATACAAGCATGTATAAATATATATACTCGAGCACTAGACATGGATACACAATTAATATATAAAAGATAAAATATGAGTGCTTACGTATCAATATTGAGATTCAATATTGTAGGAAAGTACGTAGACGCAACGGAGATGATAAATACTAGGTTTAATTTACAAATATACCCCCGAACATTACTCATAACCTCCTTGCCAATAACCCATAATTTCCTTAGCTCTATCCCGCTTGAAAACCATTTTGAAAGTGACACACTCATAACCTCATCGTAGTATTTTATGTATAATACTACTAATAAAAATAATAAGATTAATAATAATAATATTAATCTTAATAATTATAATAATAATAATAATAATAATAATAATAATAATAATAATAATAATAATAATAATAATATAAATAATAATTATAAACGAAGTATAGATAAATATATGTGTGTAATTGAACTGAAATCGTGCAATTTATAGAACCTTTTCTGAAAAAGCACCCCATGCGATCGCATGGGATTTGTGCTTCAAGGCCATGCGATCGCATGGCCCTCTGATCCAGCGCACAAACTTTTGTTTTCTTGTTTGTCGACATATTTATTTATTAATATATAATATATATATATATATATATATATAATTTATATTAATTAATTATATATTATATTATATTCTCGTGCATAGTTGACTTGTAATTTTCGTTCCGATGACTCGTACGTTGTCACCCGACTTATGTCCCGGTTCCGGTTTCTCGAACGCATTTTCGTACGTTTAGAAAACTCGCAATTTACTTTTTGTGACTCGTACCTTTGTCAAAATATAGTCTTAAATTATCAATAAACTATATCATTCAAAGTGTATCTTAAACTTTCGAGTATTTTGGTCATTTACTTCTATAAATCATTGTCTCGCTATTTGTTAATATATATATAATAACAAATCATTTTATGACCAAGTTAATATATATTCAACATTCATAAACACGTTTTAAATATATGTCGCAAGTTATTCATATAATTAATATTCTAACTTATCATATATATTCAAATAAATATTTAAACCAATAAGTTTAATGTACGGTATCAAACAATTAATACATTGTTACGTTTTCAAGTTATAGTATATATATATGTATCTATATACATATAATTGTTCGCGAATCGTCAAGAACAACCGAAAGGTATTTGAATATATGAAAGTAGTTCAAAAATTTTGAGATTTAGTTTTACAGACTTTGCTTATCGTGTCGGAAATGTTAATCATACAAAGATTAAGTTTAAATTTGGTCAGAAATTTCCCGGTCATCACAAAAACCAAGGAGTAATTTTGCTTTTAAAAATTTTTCTTTGAAACGACCCGTGAAACCACAGGTTTGTTTAAGCGAAACAGTTTAATGATATGTTTTATGTATTAAGTGAATGTAAATGCTAATTCATTGAGTTTAATGACCCGTGTAACCACGAATTTTGACTAAGAAATTTGTCGTTGTTTTTACAAACATATTGATATTGATGTACTTAACTTTTTTAGAATAAATGAACTACATGTATTCTCCCACAACCCTCTTTCAATTTTCAACACAGTTACTATTTTTCTTGTCATAATTCATAAAAACATACATTATAACCTTTTATTGAGACATGTATTTGACATATATATGTAACGTAATTGATCTCGTAAATAGAACCCATATTTGAATAATAATAATATAATAAAATAATTATAATTATAATTATAATTATAATAATGATAATGATAATAATTATAATAATTATAATAATAATAATAATAATAATAATAATAATAATAATAATAATAATAATAATAATAATAAAGTTTTGCTTAGAAATTTAGTATTTCTACTAGTGAAATGACCCGTAAAATCACGGGTTTGTTTAAACGAAACAATTTAATGACATGTTTTAGGTATTGAGTGAATATAAATGCTAAAGTCATTAATTTTAATGACTCGTTTGACTAAGAAACTTGTCGTTGTTTTTACAAATATATAGAGACATGTATTTTCGCATACATACGTAACGTAATTAATTTCGTAAAAAGAATCCATATTTGAATATTAATAATATAATAATAATAATAATTATTATAATTATTATATTAAAAATAAATAATAATAATAATAAAGTTTGCTCAAAAGTTGAGTATTTATATTCTTAATAATAATAATAATTATTAGTAATAATTATGCCTTTTAAATTTTTTTATAAAATTAAAATTACAATTTAGGAGAGATTAGTATTTTCTTTTATAAAAGATTTCGTATTATTTTTTTAATTAAATTAATATATAATTATGACATCATCATTATGAAAATTAAAAAGTAATTAGCTTAATGATGACATTATCATTCTAGAGTTTTATATGACTATATAGATTGTTAATAATAATTATTAGTAATAACAAATGTATATTGAAATTTTTTTAAAAATTAAAATATACGGAGTAATTATTATATGAAACCTATACAATATGATTCAAAGTTTGTACATATGTTCATGAAGTGTTTTGTAAAAGATTGTACAATTTGTTTTAAAGTTGGTACATAAGGTCATGTGAATGTTTTATCATAAGGTTGTACATAATGCTTCAAATATTATACATATGGTCATGGGGTGTTTTACCGTAACGTTGTACATAATGCTTCAAGTATTGTATATTTGGTCATGGGAGTGTTTTATCATAAGGTTGTACATAATGATTCATATATTATACAATTAACATTAACATGTTAATTATTTTACTAAAACAATTAATTATTTTAATGACATCATCACGAGGGTCTTAAAATTTCTCTCTTTATTTTTGAAATTTTTTTAAACATTGATAATCCTTATTTATGACATTATCATTATAAAGATTTTTCTAATTCTATAGTCCAGTATTCCTTTTTGAGATGTCCCAAATTAATTGTCCACTCCCATAAATGAAAAATAATAATGTGATATTCTTTTATGCCCCTACTATAATATGTAAGACAAAAAGATGGATAAAAATTAAAGAGTAATACTGAATAACAAAAATGTACATGTGTCAGTCACTTTTTCTTAAACTATGTATTTTTTGTCTGTTGGCAATAGATTTGGGACAGATGTTTTTAAAATTTTACATTAAGTTATGGAGATATCGTTGATGATGTGTTGATTGAAAAAAGTATCCAAATTAATCAAATAGTTTTGTACAACGTCACCATCATTACTGTCGTCGAGATCAGGAGCGGAGCTTTATGTAGACAGGGCGGTGCATCCACCCCAACTGAATTTAAAAAAAAAAAAAAAAAAAATTGACACTAAACAAATCTTTTTTTTTTACTAAAATGTTTGCCCCATCTGTAATGAAACATTTAATTATTTTTTGCACTCGGCCCATCTGTAATCGGGTTGAAGTTCCGCCACATGGAAGATGTCATAAAAATAAATATAAATAAAGTAATAAAAATGAAAGGATAAACACAGAGAAGCTGGGTAACTCAACTCATCGGCTTTTGAATGCTTTTTGTACCAACTTAACAAAAGATAACACGGGTTAACCATAACCGGTGATTCACTGATTCGATCATGTAACATTTTCTATTTTTTACTAATAACAAAATTTGATGAAACAACTTTTTTTCTTAAGGAACATTCATTCTTCTATTGTCGGTCATTCTTTGATTAGGCCTGCCACATTTTGGCTTTGACCTGCAACTGTTAGGGATTCAGGTGGTGTATGTATATTCATATCATATATAGATAGATAGGTGATTGTATATGTATAGCTTGGCTTCTATAATCCTAATAGCAAAACTGTAAACGCCCATATCTGCATGCTAATGTAGAATATGTTGCAGTGTGATGACGATGGAGAGCACCCAGATTAAATGACAGAATATACTGTTTTCTGAAGCTGCAAAAACATGGAGAAAAACAAATTAGAATCCAAAAACCAATAAATTGCAATCACACAACTCTTTAGCGAACGATCTCTCAATCCCATGACAGTTGTAATTTTTGGTACGAGTTCGGGTCAAGATAGGTAATTGTAAGTAAACACAGCCAAACCGGTAAGATTGTGGCCACAGGTCCACACTTTAGGCCCCGTTTGGCTCCCAGAATCCCATTGGATTCTGGCGGAAATGGAATTGAATTTAGACACGCGGAGCCAAACGGGGCCTTGTGTTCCTTATTCCTTGAGCTTTTGTAAAAATTATTTTATTGTATTAAACTCAAAAAGAAATCAACATCTTTGATATTTGATAGTTAATCAAATATCTTGAAATAAAACGGGTTAAAAAGTTATAAACATTTTAATACACTGCGTCACTTTCAACCCGTTTGACGCACTCGAACATTTCATTCTTAAATATGTACATAAAGTTTACCCATTTGACCTGTAACTAGAGAGAATGTAAAACACAAATCAAGACATTCATTTGTAAATCTGTCAAAATTGCATCCAAACTGACCTGTTCTTGAAACATTTGTATTTAATAAGCAGATAAATAATCTCATAGTTCAATCACCCGAACTCATTTGATTCAATAGCGCAAATTAGCCAAACAAATATACTTAGCCTAGATTAATATACCATCAAAATACGCTTTTTATAACATTTAGAAGCCACAAGTTATTTAAAAGAGAGAAGTAACTTACAAGAAGAGGATTGTATGACCGAAGGCGACTTTTCTTGCGAAGGATGGGATCCATATGACACCGAAGGTAACGGAGAAAGATTAGGAGCCGTTTCCGATATTGGTGGTGAAGCACGAGGCCAAAAGGGATGATGACTTGGACCCGGTGACATACTGGGCCCACCACAAGATGCGGGGCCCATTGCAGCCGGATCAGGCCCATTTTGGGGGGTAGGTGAAGAAGCTGGAGCTGGGGATATGGTGGGTCCCATGTGATCATTAGGAGATGGTGCAGGAGAAGGTGTCGGGGCATCGAGAGTCAGAGACCAATAAGACGATAAGCTGACGTCTTTGACTTTACCGAATACGTAGTTATCGAGTCCAAGATTATCATGGGACCCACTGATTTGACGGGCTAGTTCGTTGAGTCTCTGAGGGTCGACATTACCGATAACCGATACCTGAACTGTAACGGGTGGATCTTGCGTTGACCCTACTCTGTTAGTCACTTGCACGAATACGCTCTGTAAAAGAGAATGATACAAATAATTGTTATTTACACAAGTTTTCAGCAATTTATAATTTATAATAGTGCTATAACTTCATTCAATTTGACTATTTGGCATGTATATTATTATCGACATTCACCTACTAATAATTTCAGTAAGAAAATGTTATGAAATGTAAATTCAGATACGTTTTCAGGCATAAAAAATAGACAATCTGGTATCAGTAGGTTGTTCTAGACACTTTTGAAAAATATTAGCAAACAGAGGTGGGAATTTGAATCATCTACATATGAACGCACGAATTTGAATTATGTTTATCTTTTATGGATCAAAACGAAAGGATATGATGTATATTAGAAACATACATAAAAATGGAAACAAGTCGAATGGGTCAAAAGTTGCCGAAAGTGTACTTTTAATCCAGACAAATCTCCTAAATCATGTTTTAATTTACAAAGAAATCAAATTATTATTGAAATAATACAACTTTTTAATCAAATTAGAGAATTGAAAAAAACTATTATGGACTAAAGTGATTCAACCCACCCAATTTTGTCGCTTCTGGACAAGTAATTCTCTAATTGGTTCACTATCATCGTTGTTTGTCATAAGTTGGTTAAAAGACAGATATAATGTGTGTTTAATAGGTTAATAAAAATAAATCAGTATAGATTTAATATGTTCCGATAAAAAAATACTATCATTTACATTTACATTTACATATACATATAAATAATATGTATAAAAAACGTACCTCATCAGGCATTAGCTGTAACCCCGATTTCAATTGCTCTTTCAACTCGAGAAAATTATCTTCGATTTCATGAAGATTATTATGAAGACTAAAACTAAAGAGGACTTGTGGTAGCATCCAAGCTGGAGGAGATAGCTTAGGAATAATCGTAATCCCACCGAGAAACTTTAGTATTTCAAACGAAGATGGAACACCGAAAACCGATTTTGTAAGTGTTAAATTGGAACTTTGAGTAAAAATTTCAATTAGTGACAATCTTAAAATACTTAAATATACTGGGTTTATTGGAGTATTCATAGGTTTAGAAAGAACACCAAACGTTACATCAGTCCAGTTATATGTATCAGATTTGTGAATTGATAATATTGCAACCTGATAAATTTAACAATATATATGTTATTATTTAACTATTTACGAGTAATAATTTATTTTTTTTAAAAGAAAAACAGGTTTTGATTGTTACAACTAACCTGTGTTCCAGGGACACCTATTTCACCATTAATATCATACTCGAGCCTTTTAATTTTAGGAATAAGAAACGAAACGGGCTTTTCCAGTCTGAAATATGCCTGCACTATGGCTGAAATAATAGAAACAGGGTCAACTCAATATTACAGCAGAAGATGGATAATTATACAGCATCATAATGTATATATTTGTATTTATAATCATATTTTATTTATTATGATAATTAAAACACAAGATACTTACAATACATACATACACTTATACAGTTGTTCTTATTACTACTTGCTAATTCAATAAAGGAAGGGCAATAATCAAACATAAAACCCTAGTACAAACAGTTGAAGATCACCGAGCCTTAATTTAAATCCAAATTAGAGCTAAATCTTTCACTAAATGATCAGAATTACATGAACCATAACCATTGTTACCATTACCAATAACCAAAATAGAAAGAAGCCAATACACAGATCACCAAAAATTACCTACCCATTTGTTCATGATCAGGATCACATGAGCTTAGATATAATAAAAAAAAAAAAAAAAAAAAAAAAAGCATAAATTATTCTTTATAATCATCAACCAAATCACTGATAACTTGCCCTAAATCAAAACTACGGAGAATCCATTTATTCAATTTATTCAAAAACAAAAAATTATACAAAACCCTAATCAATATTTTCACAATCAGCATCAAAATCAACAAAGCCCTAATCCGAAAAACACTGAAAACCCTAAAATGAAATTATAATCTTGATACATAACACACAAACTTACCACTGTTCTTAACTGAATCATTAGCATCAAACTCTAGATTCGCATGATGAAAATGGAAGATCGAGAAGACCGCAAATAGTGAAACCGACACAGTAAGAAGCAAAATAAAAGCACACTTGAAACTGCACAATTGAGCAATCCTTGTATAACATTGAAGAAACAAAAACGGCCTGTTAGAGTTTTGCTGTTGCTGTTGCTGTTGATTATTGTGAAGTGGTAATTGGGGTTGGGATTTACCCATTTGAAAAGCATCTGTGTGCACTGTTGAATTAAATCCGTTTGTTTTTATAAAAACATGATGATAATGATGATTTGTGATTACAGAGTATAATTTTAGATGATTGAGAGAATTGATTGAATATTTGATTTCGATAATTTTTTTTTTTTTTTGTGTGTGATTTGCTTGCACAACTGTTATTATTGCCGACGAGGAAGCATCTCTTTTGTACTACTACCACTATTTTGTCTTTTCTTTATTTCAGTCAATTTCAATTCAATTACTATTACTATTACTATTAATATTAAATATTAATTAATATTAATATTATTAATATTAACATTAACATATTATCTAATAAACAAAAATGATAAATAGGAGTAACTAGTAACAATTTCGTCCTTTCACTTTTTTTCTTTTCTTTAACTCTAATTAAATTTCACTAAACCAGCAAAGAACCCACACTTTTTTCAAATATTCAAATCGACCCCTAAACAGGGGTAAGTGTCAAATAACCATTTTCATAAAAAATCTTAAATAAACTCCACTCAAATATTCAACGGATCATATCTTCTCGCTCGCAACGAGTTAAATTTCTCCGACATCATCGTTAAACTCGAAATAATTTTAGGAACACAATGTCACTAACTATACGCAAAACGGACGCTTTTTAAAAATCGCTTAATATTTGGGGTACTTTTCATACACGTTGATTTTGCGTTAAATTTTTAAAAGTCGATAATTACATAGCTAAACGCGGAGATGGACATATATTGTTAATTTAACATAACATTTAAATCTTTCACGGATTACACATTTTAGTTCGACTCAAGTTGCGCTTCAACAACATCATTCTTTAGCCACGAAATAATTTTACAAACTAAACGCAATAAAACATTGAAAACCGAACCTCCGGCGCGAAGCGAGGGTTCAACAACTAGTTTATAATTATATTACTATCAGTTTACCGAGAATGTCAGTAATCCGACATCATCTACTATGCGCAATCTATAAAGAATACACTCCGACTGTTTTCAATATTTCTATGACCACCTCAAAATTGAAACCCGAAACCTTTAACAAAGATGTCGGGCCCCAATCAATCAGCTATCTTTCGATGGTACGAGAGTTATATAGTAATTTATGAGAATTTAAACTTATTACTTTCATAAGTTCAAGCTTTGTTTGTGTGACAAAATTTGTAAATCTTATGGAGAAAAATAAGCTGTAAAAAAATTGTTTAACTAGCTTATAAAATACTAGTTTATGAGAAGAGAAGCTACGCAATTAACCCTCATATAGTTAAATAGTATAAATTTTATTATTCTTTTTTGTCAAATTACAACTATAAGTTTCCAACTTCAAGTACCTTATCAAACACTTATAAATAAGTTCTAGTTTCCGGCTAAAAATACTTCAACTACCAGGTCAAGCTATAAGCTCCACCTCCAGCATATTTCAGCAAGCACACCCTTAATCTGTTCTAACTTCTTGTATTTATATTCAAATATTTAATTAATATTTATATCTATATCTATATCTATATTGACTTATACAGTTTAGTCCTGTTTTTCCGTATATTGATTTATACTGTTTAGTCATGTTTTTCCGTTTAAATTAACTACATCACTCATAATGATTAGAGCACCAGGAGTCCAAAAAAAAATTCGGCGTTAAAGCAATTTAACGGTGGGGACGGTGGTGCCACCCACTCCCCGCCGGCGTTAAACCACCGTTAAAGGTGTTTAACGTCGGCCACCGTTGCCTGGGCGACGTTGGGCTTTTTGATCCGTTGTGGGGTTTGACCGTTGGCAACGGTCGAATTCCTTTTTTTTTAATTTATATCCTATAAATACTCACCAATTCTCATCAATTTTTCACACATCTTTCACTCCTTTTCTCTACAATTCTATACACTCACAAATTTAATCTTCAAAAATGTCTAGCAATCAAGGAAATTCCAACTTTCTCAACCAAATTAATCCGAATTTTTTCAACCGAGGTGGTTCTAACTATCCCGCAAACTATCCAAACCATCCAAATAATCTAAACGATCCCATGAACCCATACTCTAGTCAATGGAATCCGTTTACACCCTTTCATAACGTACCAAACGCGTTTCAAAATTACGCTCATCAAACACAAGTTCCACAAACTCAAGTCCCACAAACCCCCTTGATGAGTCCCGAAGAAATGGAACAATTTTTGGCTTGGAAGTCTAGTCAACAACTTAGCGAATCGAACGCGCAATCGGTTCAAGACGAGGTGGTCCCAACAACAACACCAACGTCTCAACGTGTTCGCGGTAAAGGAAAAGAAAAAATGGTTGATGAAGAACCGACCAAAAAAACGAGGGCAAGACGAACCGAAGTCGTGATGAACCCGTGGTCCGAGGTAGATGAGTTACGTTTGGCAAAAGCTTGGGTTCATACATCCGGAGATTCAATCAAAAGAAACGACCAAACCGGTATATATTTATTTTATATTTTTGTGAGTTAAATATGTATATATAAATATATATTATATTTATACTTTATATATAAATATACACATATACATACTGTTATGTTATGTTATATATATATATATATATATATATATATATATATATATATATATATATATATATATATATATATATATATATATATATATATATTAAATTTATATATATTAAATTTTTAATTATAAATATCTAAATGAATTATATATATTATACTTATATTATAATTCGTTATATATTTTTGTAGGTGCGTCATTTTGGTATTTGGTTACGGACGACTAAAACGCACGAAATCTACCATTTCCTCGATCTAAGGATGCGTTGTCGTCTAAGTGGACGAAAATGAATGGCGAATGTCAAAAGTATAATGGGATTGTTAGTCGTTTGAAGAATGATTGGCGAAGCGGGGATAACGACCTAGATTTTCGTGTGCGGTGTGATCAACAATATATCGACGAGAACATGGGAAAGAAGTTTTCTAGTTATCAAGCGTGGAATTTTTTGAAGGACAAGTCAAAGTGGCTAAATCCCGATCCCGTTGTTATCGGTACGAGAAACAAATGACGTTAGCCCGTAGTTATTGAAGATGTTGGTGAGCCCGTAATTAATTTGAACGAAGAAGTTGCAAGTGCAAGTGCTGAAGAAAATCCGAATGCGGGGATGTATGGTCCCGCTCAATTGAAACGTCCAAAAGGAAAGCCAAGAAAATCGAGGAAAAAGTCGTCCGATTCCAACCCTTCATCCCATTCTTCTCGTGAGTCTTTATGTGTATCAGTTAAGGAAAATTTTGAAAAAACGTCCGATTTTAAAAAGAAGTATTATCAAGATAAGCAACTTGAAATGCGTTTAAGGATTTTAAACATTGCTCCAACCGAAGCCGACATGGAACTAATTTCTGACCTTAAGGAGCAAATTCGACGCGATGCTCGTAGGAATTTACAATCGGGATCGGGTGCAAATGACGACGAAGGCAACGAATCGGAGTAGACGATGGATAATCTAGTAGTTTGTTTTTTTATTTCAACAAGTTCAATTTAGTTTTTTATTGTATTGTTTTTAAATTAATGTAATGAATTTTAGTTTTTATTTTATGGTTTTATAATATTTATTTTATATTTAATAAAATATATATTCATTAAAAACAAATAATTAAAATTAAAATTTAATAATTAAATAATGATTTAACACTGAGATTTAACACTGAACCATTTCTCCTGTTTTGACCTCAGTGTTAAATTTAACACTGAGATTTAACACCGAACGACTCCCTGTACTCTTACTAAACTTTTCTCCGGGGGTAAAAATATATAGGGACAAAGGGGCACATGCCCCCATTAGATTTGTAATTTTTAATATAAAAATTTTGGATCTTTTCATTTTGCCTTGTGTGAATTTTTATTTTGTCAAAAATTTCCGTATTATGACCTAAAGCTTCCATATTTTACCAAAAGTCTTCGTATTTTGTCCAAAAGCCTCCATTTTGCTCAAAAATAGTTGCTACACTTTTGAATTTTTTTCGCTCCTGGTGAAAAAAAAAATTCATGCTTCTGCCACTGCCTTAATCGACCGTCAGTTCGACACTGGGCCGGCGTCGATCTCGTCGTCGGTCGTCATCGTCGAGCAATAGATGACATAAAAAAATGGACCGTCGGTGCTTTTGTTTTTGAAAAATGGACAGTGGGAAAAATAGACACCTCCACGAATGTCACTAAAAGTCAATTTCGATATCTATTTGAAAATTTAAAACGGTCACTGAAAACTGAACGCGAACCCCTCGTGGTCTTAACATTTCGTTAAGATAATTTCCATTATGACATTAGTAATGTTAAGATAATTTCCATTATGACATTAGTAAATATGACTAAGCAATGGGAAATAATTGTTCAAAATTTACTTGGTGAAATAGGTTAAGTTTTAAATTTCACACTAACGTTAATTTTGTATTATTATCACTTGTGCTATTTAAATATTAATTAACGTAGGAATTTTTCATTTTATTTTATTGGCAAAAAAAGTACGATAACATAACAAAACTTTCATGAAATATGTAAAATCTAAACGATTACAATAGTCCAAACGATTACAACAAAAGGGAAACTAGCAAGCCTCGAAGCTAAAGCACAAAACAAATAACAAAGAACAAATCAACAAAACGAGCCTATCCACAAAAAGCAATATATCCTCGAGCCTCGCCTCCCAACACATCGGAACCCAAACAACCAAGACAAAGACAAAAAAAAAAAAAAAAACGACAATAAAGCAAACTAGCCAAACTAAACCTCCCAAACACAAACAAACAAAAAGGACCTAAAGAGAGCGGTAATTTTTTTTTTTTAAATCAATAATTTTATTAAGAACTCAAACGAAGATTACAATCTCAAAATTCCAACCGCGCAAGAATAAATACAAACATGCAATTTGACAAATAAAGTTAAAGTGCTAAGGTAGCAACTCAACATGACTAAGAGAAATAAGTATCCGGGTTATGTAGCCAATTGTGCCACTCGAGATTCTTCACTTTGCATTTCTTCGCAATCTAATCATAACTTTTGACTTGTATCTCACTAAAGAGAGCCGTAATGGAAACATCTCCAAACTAATGTACCAATTGATAGGACAAGAATTTCATGCCTTAATTAACATATGAAATATTATCGTTGATTAAACTTCAAGACTATTTCTACCACAAGTAGAATTAATAGCACACACCTTTCGCGTTTCGATTAATGATTGAAAAATGTTTTTTACTTCATTAAAGCTAATTGCTTATTTGACGTCCATGAAGTAATAAAAATGCTTTGATAAGTCTTTATATGTGAATTGTTTGCATCAATCAAATCGAATTGAACTAATTAGTAGTGATTAGTGAATTTTTTTTTCTCGAACGGCTGCAATTTTATTAAATAAGCAAAAGGAAAGAAAAAGGAACAACAAAAACAAATATTTACAAGGAAAGTAAGGGAGACTCCATCCATTGATTCCAATTACAAGCCTTTTTTCGGAATCTAGCAAAGATCCAATTGAAGCTTGTCGCCACAATACAGTCAATCACGTGGCACTTCCGAAAGTTTTTTTCCTTGAAAATGTAACTGTTGCGCAATCTCCATATATTCCATAAAGTTGCAATGATAATGATGTTGACAATGAGGCGCTTGTTATTGTGAATGGGAACACCATCTATCCAAGCCCACAAATTAGATAACGATGACCAATTAGGAAACGTGATGTTGGACCATTGAGCAATTTTTGACCATATTTGCTGACTGATTTCGCACCGTAGGAATAGATGATTTTCATCTTCGATTGGATCGTCACATAAACTGCAACCTGCATGTTCGAGATCAATGCCACGAGAAAAAAGATTAACCTTTGTAGCAAGCCTAGATAGCTTCAGGCGCCACAAGAAAATGTTGGCTTTGATGGGAGCATAATTACACCATGTAGAACTGTTGACAAAAGGGGCTGCATCATGAGCATCTATCAGCTTGCGAGCTTTTGAGACTGAAAATAAATCGCCATTCCAAGTCCATCGATCCTTGTCACTAGATAAGATTGTAGAATTAAGAATATCTTTGAGCTCTTGCAAATTTTCCACCTCCACTCCATATCTAGGATCTCTTCTCCATGAAAGTAACCATGAATGGTTAAGGTATCGGGATGCAACAGTAGCTCGCTGATCAGAATCCAAGGAAAGCAAGCGCGGAAAGCGGGTAGCAAGGGTTGTACCATTGTACCATGGGTCGAACCAGAATTTTGCATTTGCCCCATTGCCCAGATTCAACCGAAGGAGACCTGCATCAAAAGAGTAATCATTGTGAAGCATATCAATGGTTTTAGAGATAGTCGCCCATGTTCCAGAAGCGTATGGAGTACAAGGGACCATACCACCTTGTGACTGTCCATGTATCAACGTGATTAGATTAGCCCAGCTTGAGTTTTTACTCGTGATAAGCCTCCATCTCCACTTGTAAATAAGCGCTAAATTGAGAGAATTTAGGCTAGGGACGCCAAGGCCTCCTTGCTCCAAGGAATTAAGTATTAAACGCCATTTTACCCAATGAATTTTACGAGTATTTTCTTTTCCACCCCAAAAAAAGGCGGCTCTCATTGATTCAAGTTTGTTTATGACTTTCTTTGGAGCTCTAAACATGGAAAAATAATATGTGCCAACCGAACCTAGCACGGATTTTATGAGCGTAAGTCGACCTCCCACTGAAATAAGGTTGGATTTCCAAGATGCAAGACGTTTATTTGCTTTTTCAATAACAGGCTCCCAACTCTCCACCTTATGCATATTCCGGACTACAGGAAGGCCCAAATGGACAAAAGGGAGAGAAGATGCTTGGCAACCAATAGCACTTGCTGCTTCCGAAACCAAAAAAGGGGGAACCTGTATCCCGTATAGTGATGATTTAAGGGGATTAAGTTTTAAACCCGAGACAGAGTAAAAGCATGCGAGCATGATAACCAAATTTTCAAGGTTTGAATCCAACCACTCGCCTACGAAAATGACATCATCTGCATACATGCACGACGATAAATCATAGAAACAGTGTTCGTTACCAAATCTAAGTGGTTTGAACAATGAAGCGTCAATAGCATCTTTTAAAGCCACTTGAAGGCCCTCCATTCCAATTATGAAGAGAAACAGTGATAAAGGGTCACCTTGACGAAGTCCTCTACCAATCCGGAATTCCAAAGACGGACTACCATGTAGTAGTAATGAAGCTTTCGAAGAGATGAGGCAAGCCCGAATCCAAGAAATCCATCGATCACCAAATCCCATGAATTGCATCATCGTGAAAATATAGTCCCAGTGAATGGTGTCAAAAGCCTTTTCGAAATCAATTTTGAACATCATAGTTTTCTTCTTTCGTTTCTTACACCACGTGATAGCTTCATTAATCATAAGGGGACCATCCAAAATTTGCCTACCTTTTAAGAAAGCCGTCTGATTTGGACCTATAACAGCATCAATGACCGAGGCTAGTCTATTTGCCAAAATCTTTGCAATTATCTTATATTGGATTCCAATTAGACTAATCGGTCTAAAATCTTGAACATGAATCGGGTTCTCTTTTTTTGGGATGAGGGAAAAGAAAGAACTATTGCAACCTCCTGGAATAAAAGCATTGGACATAAAGTCAAAAACCATGTTCAGAGTGTCCGATTTGATGAGATCCCAGAAATACTTCACAAATTTGAAGGTGAAACCGTCGGGACCAGGAGATTTATCATTCCCGCACGACCAAATCGCTATCTTGATTTCTTCTGTAAAGTCACTACTGATTGCATCACTTAGATCAGAAGGCAGTGTACGAATATGGGCACTTGGTTGCACCAAAGAAGCATGCTGCACACACTTGAATTTGTCAACAAAAAAAGAAAAAAAATGTTTCTTTAACTTGTACCGGATTGGTGATCCAAATGCCATCTGACATTACACCTTCTATTTGAAGTTTCTTTCTTTTTCGGTTAATCGCTGTGTGGAAAAAAGAAGTGTTTTCATCTCCCAACGAGTGCGCAAGCTTCTTATATTTTTGCGCCTTATTTCTTGCTTCCAATGAGTCTAGGTTCTCCACAGCAATAATATTTTCGCATCTTTTGGTTGCAAGCTGAAAAGGGTCAGCAGCCCCATTTAAGCTCATATCGATGTCTTCAATTTCCTGCATTAATTTAGTTCTTTCTCCGATTTGGCTCAGCTTGTTGTACCAAGTCTTGAGGGCAGATTTTACTTGCTTTAATTTGTCTTTGAAGCGAAGTTGGGGATTGCTACTTCTTAACATAAAATGGTCATTCCACACCTTACTGACCACCTCATCAAAACCATCAAGAACAACCAGGAGTGAAATAGTTTGAACGGGGTCGGGCCATAATCAATCGTTACGTTGCGGAGAAGGATCGGGCAATGATCTGACCACAAATTTGATAGAATACTTCCCGTAAGAGAAGGAAACAAACCCAAAATACCATCCGAGACGAAGAATCTATCAATCAAGGAGCGTTGCGTGAACGATTTGTTGAAACGTGTGAATGATCTTCCGCCCAAATTTATATCGATTAAATTACAGTCCTGAATAAAGCAATTGAAGTCGTTTGCTTCCAGGTGATTAAATCTCGATCCATATCTTTCATGGGGAAACCGAACTGAATTAAAATCCCCAAAAACAATGAATTCCCCTGAATTAATAGAAACAAAATTGCGGATATAGTCCCACAATCTCAGCTTTCTTTGCCTAGGTTGTGGAGCATAAATGTTGATAAGGAAAATCGAAGTAGAATTCCCCACAAACACTCCTTCCACAATAAGCATATTATCAAAGGAAATGACACGTCTACTAACAAAAAATCTTGGGTCCCATACGGTGATAATGCCACCCGATCTCCCACTAGCTGATGCGGAAGCAACCTTAAAATAAAAATTGCCCCACATTGCTTTAACGGCAAAGTGACACAGGTTTTTAAGTTTGGTCTCTTAGATACCTAAAATATTAATACCATGTTCAACACATAGCCTACTCACCCATCTTTGTTTCATTTTGAGTTGCATCCCTCCACCAATGTTTAACGACATTAAATTCATGAGATGGTATTGAAACCTCTCATACTAATTACCACCTTGTTGAGATCAAAAGAAGAAGAATTCAAGTTGTATCCAAGAGTTTTACCCATCTTTAACATTTTGGATCTAAATACATTGTGAGTGCCACCTGAAGAATTAGTTGAACTAACGACAAGGGAATGAAAACGGACACCGTTGAGGCCTGGAGGCTTGGACAAGGAAGAGGAACCCGAATCTTGTAACACCATATTGTTTTTTGCAGAAGTAGCAGGCTGTGAAGGAATGCTATCCGCAACAAAAGTTCCTTCGGTTGAACTCTGAGACTTTTCCACCTGATCTGCCAACTTTGTTTCTGATATAGTGTTCTCTTTTGCAGGAGAAACATTTTGCTCAAACATAGTTCCAATGGGGTTGATCAACTTGCACTTTGTCCGAGTTTATCGATGAATCCTCCGAATACGCATCATCATCATCCGATGATTCTTCATCTTCCAGATCAAGCACATTCACATTCCAGTTAGATGTTTCTCGAACTAGAACCTTGTATGTCTTTTTCTTGATCACTACCGAGATCATATCATGAATATAATCCATCCTGGTGGTAATAATACCCAATTTACCGCACCCCGCTTTCCCATTTATGGTAGCAATGAACGATTTATTGCCAAAGGAGCTTGCAATGCTCTTATAAATTCCGTCTTTCCAGGCACATGCTGGCAGTCCAGTAATATCAATCCAGACTGCTCTTTCGTTAACCACAAAATTTTCGTCAAACTCTTTGAATTCTTCAATGTAAGAGATAATCTTTTCGTTGCATTTAAACGTGTCTAAGGATTTTTCATTTGGGAATGTTACATCAACCCATGATCCACCAATATGATGAATATCCAGATTTTGAAACCCCTCAACATGCCAAATGCGTTTGATATGTAGAATTAAAGTAGTGTTTTTTACCTTCACAAATAGTAACAGAGGAGCATCAGTTCCCCTTGGATTAGTTCATCATCTGGAATGCTTATGTATTTCAATCCTGTCTTAATCACCACTGGAGTAGGGAATGAATTTCCATTTACAGCCGATATATAAGTACCTTTGACAAGTGAAGGGAAATCTTCAAAGTTTGGGACTCTAGAGGGATGAACTGGGTAAAAAACACCCTGCTTGTTACCAGTTTTTTTTCGTATATCATCCCGATCAAAGCGGGCCTTTGCCGCGAACAAATGGTAATCATCAACCCACACACTTGATAACCCCCTTTCAAGAGCGTTAATCGAGTCAACATTCAAAAAACGAGCGAAAGCGAATCTATTACCTTGTTTAGACAATTTGCGGGCAATATAGATGTCCAATAAAGTACCATGGTCCTTGCAGATTCCTCGTAGATCATTGATGCCGAAAGTTGGAGGAAAATTCGTAATAAAAATCGATGTAGCAATTTTTGCAGTATTGATGTGATCTTCTCGATGAGACATGATGAAAGGAGAGGATTACACAGCGTTTGATCTCGCTGGTAATCGGTCGGAAGTTGGAGAAATTGAATCGTCAAATTCGCCGTTGAGGATAAAAGCCCTAATTCCAGATCTAGTGAATTAGTGATTAGTGAATTAAATCGTACATGGATTCCCAATCCCATTATAATTAAAGACTTTGTTAATTCATTACTGTGACGGATTATCATTTTAAAATGTACGATAGCTCTTTTTCATTCTACAATATCAAATCGTGATCCATTTCTCATTGCGATTGCGAATATGTTGAACTTAAAAAGGAACAAATAGTTTAATGTGAGGTGAGGTTTTTCTATGATTAAATTGTTTTGTGAGAATGTTTCTTTTTTATTTAGATGTAAACAATCTAACGAACTGTTAATATAGCTGTTTCTTAACTCTTGCTATGTCGACTCATATGTTTTTATGTGAATCTTTAAACTTAAGATTTTTAATGAAAGGAACGAATAGTTCACAACTGATCAAATTTAGTGTGTGACGTTGGAGGATGCGACTATAATCAAGTTATATGCGAGTCGCTTCGAATATTAGTGTAGGGAATTGTAATGAGTGTGAAGCAATCTTTCTATCTTTTGATTGAGGGATCTTTGTATCAGTTTTAACTAGAAAAATTACTCCATTTATTCTCGGGTATAAGAATAACCGCCTACCATATCGCATGTGGATTTTAGTGTTGCAGATCTTAACGAGTGTGTCAATGATGCACAAATTAGCATGATAAGACAATTATAATTACATTACGCATTCTGTTTTTGTTACTTTAAGATTTTCTTATCATATTTTTATAAAGTGTACTGTATTTTTTATGAATTATAGAGATTTTGTCATCCAAACACGGCTAATAGCATTAGTTTAAAATTTTAAAAGAATAGATTTAAACTTTTTATAAGACCAGTGTGGTAGAGCCCATTTTTGACCCAACACGTCACCAAGCAACACCATAATGCGGCGTGTTGGTGGCACATCACCCTGGTGTGCTGAGCTCATGCACGAGACAAGTTCTTGGTGTGACGATGATGTGGCCAATTTTTTATTTGTCTTTTTCTTATATACTTTCTATACTCATTTAACACCCAACTTTTAATCCTAATTTGACACATCACCACATCACGCAACCTACTACTCACCTTCATTCTATCACATTTACCATGTCACCGTAAGCTATTCCACTCCACCGCTCACAGTGAAAAAAAGTCCCCTACAAGTGATATAAGCTAACCTTGTGCTGTAGTTCATGTGGTAATGACATGCCTCTCTTAGCGAGAGGTCAGGAGTTCGACTCTCGTGGGGTGCAACATTGCACACAAGATTACCTCTTTACATTTGAATTTCATCCAAAGGTGCCTTCTGCACATCGCATTGCGGGGCAGTGGGAAATGGTGGTTATACAGCCCACACACTCAGATTGATCTGGATTTCCTCCTGGACAGCAGTTAGGTGGTGAATTATGCAACTACGAGAGATGAACGAGTGAGTGATTAAGTCCCGTAAGTGATCTCGCTAAGGGGGCGGATCTAAGTTATCAACTTTGTATAGGTCAAAAGACATCCTCTATACTTTGCCCCACTAACTAATTGTATAATAAAGCCAATAACCCAAACATGAAGTCAAAGCGTAAAAGGTGGAATATGTCTCTTAAATTTGGAAAGTGTTATAAAATATCTAGATTGTGTTATAAAATATCTAGATTGGATGTTAATTTTATTATTATTATATTTCTTGCATAGTAATATTTTATACTATAAATAGACATGTATGATAACCATTTAAGGTGCACCATTTCTCTTGAAATATCAATATCAATATTTCTTCTCTCCTTCTTCTCTCTTTTTCTCTCTTTGTTCTTATAACCATTAAAGGTAGTTATAAGCCTACTGAATTATAACACGTTATCAGCACGAAAAGCTTAATGTAATTAAAAGATATCTCAAACGATCACGAATCACCAATCAAGGTATGAAATTATTAATAATTTTCAGACTCGAATATATCAAATTTTGGACTACTAACATTTATATTTATGTTATTTAAGTTATATATGGTCGGTTATACCACCTGAATTATA
Source organism: Rutidosis leptorrhynchoides (assembly GCF_046630445.1). Classification (NCBI taxonomy): domain Eukaryota; kingdom Viridiplantae; phylum Streptophyta; class Magnoliopsida; order Asterales; family Asteraceae; genus Rutidosis; species Rutidosis leptorrhynchoides. The sequence goes on along the minus strand of NC_092335.1, from coordinate 464,704,323 downwards.
TTTCTGTAATCTAACTTTTACTAACTTCACTAACATTTATATTTATGTTATTTAAGTTATATATGGTCGGTTATACCACCTGAATTATATTTCTGTAATCTAACTTTTACTAACTTCACTAACATTTATATTTATATTATTTAAGTTATATATGGTCGGTTATACCACCTGAATTATATTTTCTGTAATCTAACTCTTATTAACTTCACTAACATTTATATTTATGTTAATAAGACCTCATGATTGTACGCAACACGTCATTTGACAACACGGTACTTTATGTACGCAACACGTCATTTGACAACACAGTACCATGGGTCGAGATTAATTCCGATCAATACGAATACGACGGGGTCTTTATATGTTATCTAACATTTATGATTACTTATGCAATTAATCATTATTTATTTCATGCATACTAATGTTTATTCTTAAATTTATAATTTTAAAAGTTAAAATAAAAAAAATAGTTTGTATTTTTATTAAAAGTAAATCTTAAAAGTTAAAAATAAGAAAAAGTAGTTTGTACTTTTATTAAAAGTAAATCTTAAAAGTTAAAATACAAAAAATAGTTTGTATTTTTATTAAAAGTAAATCTTAAAAGTTAAAATAAGAAAAAGTAATTTGTATTTTTATTAAAAGTATATCTTAAAAGTTAAAGTAAGAAAAAAAAGGGGATGGTAAAATGGAATAGTTTTTTGTCAAAAATGAAGTATTGAAAATGAAGTGGTCTCCTTCTATAACAAAAAAAATATATATATATACTTTTATCAAATGAATTTTTTTGTGGCCGACAATTTCAAACACGAGTCCGTGTTTAGTTTATCAAGAATATCTCTTGCTTTGGTGAAAGGTCACGATCACGATATCAGGTGTTGTGAAAGAATTAAAAAATTGGTCAAGTGGCCTTTTAAAAACTAGAAAAAAAAATTTAAACAAAAAGTTTTTTTTATATATTTATAATTTACGGGTAACGTAAAAAAAAGGAAGTTTTTAAAAAAAAAAAAAAACAAAGAAAGTGTTTAAATGAGTTTTACAGAAAGGGGGAAAGCAAAGTAAAAAAAAAACTTTTTTCCAAACAAAGGTAAATGAAAGTAGGACTTAATACAAGAAAAAAGTAAACATCTCCTAGACGTGATAAAATCTATCAATGATAAGTATTAGACTTGATGAGCTAAATGTGACAAAAATATTTCAACATGTCTTATGTTAATTTTCTAAAATAAGTTATTATTATTCCGAGTTTAACACATATACATATGTTAATTAAAAACAACCTTTTTGTTCTTATGTAGTGTTGGGTTGCAATTTTGGTTGTATGCCATAATTCCATCCAGTAGAGTGACAATAGAAAACTTTTGATGATAATCAATAAAAAACTTTTTTTCAAACTTGTCAAATGTTTTGTTAAAAACGTGACCGTTGAAAAAAGGAGGTTGAATAAAAAAACTTAAAAAACAAATTATTTTTTTAAGAGTGTGCATCAAAATGGCCCGTTTAATAATGGGGAGTAAAAATATAGTCAAATTGTTTCAACGAACAAGGGTTCAATTGGATGTCTCTTAAAAAAATCCGCGGGTACGGGTGATGGATCCAATGGATCCGCATCCTCGACCCGCGGGTGCTATCCCTAATTGTGACAAGTACAAATCAACTAAAAGTCTAAAAAATAAATGCTCTTATAGGGACCAAATGTTCACAATAATTGCCTAAGCTAGATATGAAACAAATAGTTCATAAAAAAAAAAAAAAAGTCGTTGTGCGTTTTCGGGATGATAGCCGAAATACACTTACAAAAGTAGGTCAGCCGTCAATTCTTTATGGCCATATCAACGTAGATCAATAAAATCATTTATGGTTTTGATAAAAGATTAATTAAAAATTAATTGTTTTTTGGTCTTGGATTCTCGGTAACAAAAGCAAAGGTTGTTTTTGGTTGCCACAACAAACAAGACAGAGGTTGTTGACTTTTGTTGTTAAACATGGCACAAGTGAACAATAACAATAGATTATTGTTTTTGAAAAGAATAATGATGCGTTAATTTTATTGTATAAAATAAAATTAAAGAAAATGGTTTTCATTGATGACTATGAACAAACGCAAACAAAGTGTTTGTGGTATTTGGTGATTAAAAAAAAAAGTGCATCTAAAGCTTCTACTGAAAATAATATGCATCTAAAGCTTCTACTGAAAATTAATCTGCAAGGTACAACGTATAACTATATGGTCAAATTCATTTGAGCTTTCGGAGTCACAAGTATATGATGTATATATATATTACTCAATTAACAAAATAGTAAATCTAAATTAATTCATATGAATAGTAAAATAAAATTAATTAATTTACTATTCACATAAAAAAGCGCATATGATAAAAAGCGCATCGCATATGATAAGTGCATATGATAAAAAGCGAATATGATGAAAAGCACAACGCATATGATGAAAATCGCATATGATTAAAAGCGCATATGGTGAAAAACACAGCGCATATGATTAAAAGCGTATATGGTGAAAAGGATATATGATAAAAAAAAAACACATATGGTGATTTATAAAAAAAAAAAAAACACATATGGTGATTAATGGAAAGCATATATGGTGATTAATGAAAAGTATATTGTGAAAAAGAATCACAAATGTTTCTTGAAAGAATTCAAGGTAAGATATATGAGCCAATTCATCCATCATGTGAACCATTTTGATATTTCATGGTTCTAATAGACGCATCTAGCGGATGGTCTCATATTTGTATGTTATCAAGCCGTAATATGGCATTTTCAAAGTTTCTTGCACAAATTATTAAATTGAGAACACATTATTCTGATTACACCATTAAAAGGATGAGACTTGATAATGCTGGTGAGTTAACATCTCAAGCATTTAATGATCATTATATATCTACAGGGATTGTTGTTGAACATCCAGTTGCTCATGTGCATACACAAAATTGGTTTAGCTGAATCAATAGATAAACGCTTACAGCTAATAACTAGACAATTGATAATGAGTACAAATCTCTCAATATTTATATGTGGATATGTAAATTTACATGCTGCGACAATAATTCGCATTATACCATGTGGAAGTCGTAAATATTTTCACTTAATACTTGATTTTGGCCAAGAGTCAAATATTTTCTACCTTAAAACATTGGTTGTGCAGTGTATGTTCCAATTGTATCACCACAACACAATAAAATGGTTCTTCAAAGAAAGATGATAATATATTTTGGATATAAAACATCTTCAATCATAAGATATATTGAACCCATGATGGGTGATGTTTTTACAGCACGTTTTGCTGATTGTCATTTTAATAAAACATTGTTCCCTAGATTAGGGGGAGAAATAAAAATAAAAAATAAAATGATGCTTCATGATGTGAACATCAATTAAGGTATATTGAACTCGCACAAAAGAATGTGAAACGAAAGTTCAAAAATAATGCATATGCAAGAACTTGCAAATTAATTACTTTATGCATTTACAGATATAAAAAAGTGACTAAATCATATATACCAGCGATAAATGCTCCAGCTCGAACTGAAATTCCAAAAGCTGGCAATAATGTCACTGTTGAGTCTTTGCCACGCATCAAACGTGGAAGATCAATTGGTTCCGAAGATAAAAATCCTCGAAAAAGAAAATCAGCTGATAATGAGGTAAGAGAAAGTGTTCAAGAAGAACCACAAATCAATATTCCTTCTGCAGAGGATATTGATAAATGTAAATACTAAAATTGCATGCAATATTATGGAACCGAAATGAAACTAAAATCTCTATGAGATATTTTCATATAATGTTACAATGACATCATGAATAAAGATGATGATCTGGAACTAAAATCTGTCATTGAATATACAAAATGGACATGATTGAGCTCAATGGAAAGGAGCAATAAGAGCTGAATTAGAATCGCTCGATAAAAGAAAAGTTTTCGGATCAATCGTTATCACTTTTAAAGATGTGAAACGTATGGGATACAAATGAATTTTTATCCGAAAAGAAATGTGCAAATGAAGTTACAAGGCAAAACTAGACTTGTAACTCAATATTTCCCACAAAGACCAGAAATGAATTAGGAGGAAAAATTATCCTCCTGTAATGGATACAATTACTTATTAGATACTTAATAAACCTGGTAGTTATTTAAATGCATCTCATGAATGTTGTTACTACTTATCTGTATGGATCACTTAATAGTGATATATATGAATATACCTAAAGGGTTAAGGTATCATAAGCATCTAATGTAAAACCCAAGGGAATATATTCCATTAAATCACAAAGATTTCTAAGTGGGTTTATACAAACGGGACGTATGTAGTATAACCGATTAAATGACTACTTGATAAAAAAAAGGGTATAAATATAAACTTATTTTGCACGTATGTTTTATAAAAACAATGTTCGGATATGAGATCGTAGTTGTTTATGTCAATGTTCTTAACATCATATGAACAAATAAAGAGATCTATGAAATCATTCAACTTCTAAAGAATTATTTTGAATTGAAAGATCTTGAAAAAACCAAGTATTACCTTGGATTGCAAATTGAGCATATGCCTAATGGTTTACTTGTACATCAAACAACTTATACCGAAAAGATTTTAAAACATTTTTTTTTAAAGACAAACTCATTGTTGTTAGATCACTCAATATTGACACTGATCTATTTCATTCCTGCGAAGATCATGAAAATTTTAACAGATCGGAAGTTCTATATTTTAGTGCAATTGAGGTTCTTATGTATCTTATAGATTATACAAGATCTGACATTTCTTTTGCAGTTAATTTGTTGACAAGGTTCAGCTCAGCCCCTACCAAAAGACATTGGAATGGGATCAAACAAATAGTTTGATACCTTCGGGGAACTACTGATTTATAATTATTTTATTCTAACAACTCGAAACAAGATTTGTTTGGTTATACAGATGCAGATTATTTATCCGATCTACATAAAGCTAAATCTCAAACTGGATATGTATTCCTAAATGGAGGCACCGCAATATCATGACGTTCTCAAAACAAACACTTGTTGCAACATCATCAAATCATGCCGAAGTGATTGCATTACATGAAGCTACTCGGGAATGATTTTAGTTAAGATCAATGATACAAATCATTATTGATTCTTGTGGACTAGAACGCTATAAAAGCGTAACAACTATCTATGAAGATAATACATCTTACATAATACAAATGAAAGAAGAGTATCAAAAATGACAGAACAAAACATAAATGCTGACGAGGCGCTAAAGCTATAAACGGTCTTAACGGTCATAAGTTTGATGGAAAAGAATGGTATATTGGTAAGGCTCAGAAAAAGACTGAAAGGGAATAGGAACTGAAACAACGGTTTGAACAAACCATGAAGGAGACTGTAGACAAATCACGAGGGCCAAACTTGTACATAAAAGATTTAGATGATACAGTTTCAGATGAAAACCTCAGATTTTTCTCATATACTCAAGATATCGTAAAAGACAACCAGATTAAAATGAGATACGTTCAATCAACAACTCTGCTGATCTTTATACCAAAGCACTGCTAACTGCTATTTTCAGAACACACGTTCATAATATTGGCATGAGGCATGTTCAGAAGATGTAACAACTCAGGCGTTGCCTACTTGAGGGGGAGTCAACTTTATGCTGCACTCTTTTTCCCTTAGCTAAAGTTTTATCCCAATGAGTTTTCTTTAGCAAGGTTTTTAACGAGGCAGTACTAGTTATTCTCTAATAAAATTGTCATCTAAGGGGGAGTGTTATAAAATATCTAGATTGTGTTATAAAATATCTAGATTGGATGTTAATTTTATTATTATTATATTTCTTGCATAGTAATATTTTATACTATAAATAGACATGTATGGTAACCATTTAAGGTGCACCATTTCTCTTGAAATATCAATATCAATATTTCTTCTCTCCTTCTTCTCTCTTTTTCTCTCTTTGTTCTTATAACCATTAAAGGTAGTTATAAGCCTACTGAATTATAACAGAAAGTTTTTTATGCATCGAGTTTTAGTTTTTTCGCAAAAAAAAAAAAAAAAAAAAATATATATATATATATATATATATATATATATATATATATATATATATATATATATATATATATATATATATATATATATATATATATCCAAATGAGGTTATCTTGAAATTGTCTTTACTACATCGAGGAACAAATAATGAAATTATTACAATGGGTGATTATTTGTATACAGTGACTATTCTAGTGTACCAATTACTCCCATATTGTGAAAGGTTAGTTTATACTCCGTAGTGGCCAACTCGGTATGCACACTTGATTTAATTTCTAGATTATTATTACAATTAACGGACGTGCCCATCACACTTCAATTATCAATTGAAATGTTAAAAAGGCGTTGGAATAAATACTAGCGATTAAATTCAGGATTTATTAAAACGTAACGTAAATACCGGACATTGGTTTTATGTTTTAATAACACCTTGAAGCATTTTAGACTTGATTAGAATAAATAAATGTTTAATTTAAATTGATTTAATTATATTTGTTGGACATGTCTTTATCATCATATGTTTATTTTTATATTAACCATATTTGTATAGAAAACACCAGAGAGGCATTCTCTGAGTGGTATAAGCTTCGGATTAGATCTGAGTCCTAGTTGACGCAGGTTCGAATCCAGGGAGAGGTTTTCTCAAGTATTCTGTTGTGGTGAATAAAGGTGTATGCCCTAAGCCACTCAGTAAAATCCAAAACGCACTAGGCATCCAATGCGTCGATGATGTGTGAAGAGTTTGCTCCTACTGCGTGTGTGATTGACAAATGAAAACATTCGACGTCGAAATAGCTGTTCAAAAAAAATTTGTATAGAAAACAACTCGTGAGAAAGTAACATTTGAGAAATTAAATTCCGAAAATCATCTTATGACAAACACATTTGTTAACTCGGGTATGGGTAGGCAGGGCAGGGTAGCTTATATAGAAGGTACCAATTGTTAAGTATACCCGAACACATCTTATAAGTATACCCGAACAAATCTAATATTTTCAATTGTTTTTAGTTTATTGAAACATGTATAATTTTTTAACTCGGAAATGGGTAGCTTATATAGAAGGTACCAAATTTGGAGAAATATGAAACACACATTTTTTTTTTTTTTAAGAAAAACAAGTTCTCAAAGTTGAAACTCATGTATTCAACTTGGATCGGTACTAGAGATTTCTAAGCTTTCAATCACCGGGTTATCCCTTTGAATTAGAGATTACTTTTGTTAAATGTACCAAAAGCTTGAATTTATTCATTGGTTAGATTAAGGGTATGTTTGTCAACAAGCTTTTTGGAGCTTTTTCGAGCTTTTAACTTTTAGCTTTTATGAAAAAGTTTGTATTCAACCAAAAGTTTCGTTTGGTAATAAAAGCTTAAAGCTTTTGTTGGGTTGTGAAAAGCTCCAAGAAGCTACTTCAGGAAACGCTAAGGCCACTAGCGTTTAAAAAATTATATGAGCTTTTTTGTATCCACGTACCTAAATACCCTTCAAACTCTATCATGTAAATTCAATTGCTATTGGAGCATCCAGTTTCTAATTATTACTTTAAGATATAGAGATATCAGATATACCAATATTTAATTTATTTAATCAATATGATGATATGAGCGATGTACTTTTTTATATACAGAGATGTATATCGATAACAAAGCTATTGATATTATAATTAATTTATCAATATTTAATACAAATGATGTATTTTTATATATCGGATATTGTGATATTATATACTCCGGATATTGGTTCTTTACTTGGTTACGATGTTAAGAACTGTTCTGAGGATTTGAAAAAAGTTGTCTTAAGTATGCGTGGTTTTAACACAATATGATGAATATTATGTCCATTAATATTGGAGGAGGGGTGAATTTCGATTCTAAGTGTTAGAAAATGATTATTTATCACCCACAAACAATGAAAGAGTAGTTGAACCAACTAATGTCTTCTTGGCACATAGTACATGTTTGTTTAATATAATGGGAGTTGTTAACCCATTAAAGAGCACAATCACTACATATAACACTTAACAAACATAGAACAAAAAATGTAGAGAAAAACATACATATAATTCTATTGAGATTTTGTGAGTATACTTGTTCAAGTGGAACATTGCGAACCGTCGAAGGAATATAGGCTGTGAAACTGTGAAAGCTTTCCATTTGTGATTGCTTTCCCGACCGGTGATCTAAACGTCGATCCTATTCGCTTCCGCCGCTCGTATTCGGTATGTCTCGAATTTATATTTATACAACAATGGCATCAAGAGCTATGATGTTTATTTCCCGGTTATATACTATATTTTCTTCATTATAGTTGAAGTGCATGAGTTGTTAGTTTTTCATGTTTTTGTTTGATAACATGATTTAAATGAAGGCATGATATAACTTTGATGCAATCGTCTTATATGATCAACGTTTATATCTTATAATAGTTCAAAGTATTCTGATCAATAATCATAAAATGTTGATGATCTTGTTTACATGTAATTTCAATATTTGTTTTTAAGTATATAAATATGTAACCTGTATATGACACACATAATATGATATATGTTTAAATAAATAAAGATGGTGTCATATAATTATTACATGTGAAACTGACGAGGTGTTTTGAAATGACTTTTGATTATTCGCGTTGTTAGTTACTGATAAATATTGGTATGAATATGAACATCAAATAATATTTTATTGAGTTATTCGGAATATGTGTAGAAGACTAGAAAAGTAATGTGTAGTTGTTAACGTTTGGAGTATAATAGACAATATTGGAATTCGTCTCTTAGTCATCCTTTGTATCTTGCTGCTTACTTTCTTAATCCTTCATACACATATCGACCCGATTTCATCCCCGTAAGAAATTCGATTAACCTATCCAAAATATTTGCTTAATTTTTCTTTATTCGTTACCAAATAATTAAAGTTGTTGTTAGTTATCTTACGTGGCTTATTTATTTATAATTATTCCATATAAATTTCTTGGACAAAAAAAAAAAAAAAAAAAAAAAAAAATTGTTTAATTTTATGTGCGTCTGTTCGTCTATAGCATTCGAATAGCATACTCATGGAATTTATTTTAACTTATGCAAATTATGTATTTTGTACAATATATTAATTACCCTATAGCAATAAGGTTGTATGAACAATCTCGTACGTTAGGAAGTGTATATTCATGTGTAATTAACTCCTAGCTTGTATATTTGAATTTTTTTTGTTTTTTTTATAACCGAAACATTAAATTCATGTATATTAATTCGTGATTAATATAGTCAATTAACCTTTGGTTTCAGTAACCGAAACGTTAAGTACATATTTATTGTTTGAGATTATATTTCTATGTGAAATATAAAACTTTATAATATAGCACCTAAACGGTTTCAAGTTTTTGACACATGGTCGTGCCAATTCGGATTTATAAGAACTTATAATCTTGTATATTATTGTGTTAATAATAGTTTCATAATAGGTTTTATAGATGATAATTGGAAACGTAGTGACCTTTTTCTCTATAGCCTATGATGACCTATTATTAATAAAATAATATAGTTGCAAGATGATTGCATATTTAGATGGATATAACTAATCTTGCATAATTGTCTTTTATATAGAATTTTGTGTTCAATCATGGCTTCCGCATCAAAAAACATTGTTGCTGAACTTAACAAGGGTGTTAAGTTGAATGGTGATAACTACGAAATATGGAGCATGAAACTCGAATATGTGTTGGAAGAGCAAGAGGCTCTTGTTGCTCTTACTCAATCAATGGAAGTACCCGAGGTGGGTGATACGGAACAACATAAAAGGGATGCTGAAGTGTACATCACTTGGAAACGTAAGAACACCATTGCTCGCATTACGTTGCTGAGCAGCATGGATGATGACATCATGCGTGATTTTTGCAAGTATGAACTAGCAAAAGATATGTGGAAAACATTGGCTGACAAGTTTGGTGCAACCTCGGTGACCAAACTGAGATCTCTCACTATCAAGTTTGACCAATATAAAAAGAAGTCTGATCATACCATGAAAAAGCATGTCAGACAAATGTCAAACATGATAAGTGAATTGAGAAACGCAGGTCATGTTCTTACTGATGAACAACAGGTTCAAGCTATGATCCGTTCCTTGCCTCAAAGTTGGGAGCAAATGAAAATGCATCTCACACACAATGAGAATATCAAGACTTTTGAGGACTGTGCACGCCATTTAGAGCTAGAAGAAGATCGGATTGAGGCCGGTAAGTCAATCACTGAGGTGAATATGGCGACAAGCTCTAAAAATGCTTTTGGGCATAAGCGCAAGTTTCATCACCATAAGGGTAAAGAAACTTATAAGTCCAACAAAAGGCTAAACACCAATCATCGTGGCAAGGGAACACGTCCCTCCAAGAAAGTAAACATTGCAAAGGTAAAATGCTACAATTGTAGCAATAAAGGGCATTTTGCTCGTGATTGTCCTGAGCCTAAAAAGGTATACTCTTACGATGCTTATGTTAGCAAACTTTGTGTTGCTAGTTCTGTTTTCTTAACTGAATATCAACCTTTGTGGATTGTAGACTCAGGAGCAACAGACCATGTAGCTAAGGACAAAGACGCCTTTGTAGAATTTCGACGAGTTTCTCATGGAGCTATGTGGATTTATGTGGGAAATAACTCAAGAGTTCCAGTTGAAGGGATCGGGTCATGCAAGTTAGTCATGCGTGAAGGACGAACCCTAATCCTACATGATGTTTTATATGCTCCTCAAATTCGTCGAAATTTGATTTCTGTTTTGGTTTTGTTAAGACTTGGTTTTCATTTGTACTTTCGTGATAATGTTGTTGAGTTGTCTTTGGGAACAAACTCTTATGGTTTTGGTTATGTTCTTAACGGTTTTATCGTGATGGATGTTGATTATCTTAATAATAAACCATGTTTTTCCTTAGTTGCATCTTCTAATAAATTTGATAATGATGTAAACAACTGGCATGCTAGACTTGGTCATATTGGCCAACAAAGAATGAATAGATTAGCTAGAGATGGTTTACTAGCTAATATTGATAAAGTGGAATTGTCTACTTGTGAGCACTGTCTGGCAGGAAAAACTGCGAGAAAACCATTTGGAAAAGGAACTCGTGCCGATTATCCATTGCAACTAATACATTCGGATATATGTGGTCCTATGAATGTTCGAGCAAGGCATGGAGCGTATTATTTCATCACATTCATTGATGATTATTCTCGATTCGGTTACGTCTACTTGATCTCTCACAAATCCGAAGCATTGGATTGTTTTCAAAGTTATATGAATTTTGTTGAGAATCAATTAGAACGTAAGATTAAAGCATTAAGAACCGATCGAGGACGTGAATACCTATCTGATTCGTTCAAAGCTCTATGTGATGCTAAAGGTATTCAACGTCAATTAACTACTCCCAGGACTCCGCAACAAAATGGTGTTGCAGAAAGGCGGAATAGAACGCTTCTTGAAATGGTTAGGTCAATGATGGCACAAGCAAATTTACCTATCACTTTTTGGGGTGATGCTTTATTAACTGCCACATTTGTACTTAATCGTGTGCCTTCAAAATCAGTAACTTCCACACCATATGAGTTATGGACAGGTCGCAAACCTGACTTGAATGTGTTAAGACCTTGGGGTTGTGCAGCGTATACTTTGGATTCCTCGCACAAATATGGAAAATTAGGTCCAAGAGGAAAGAAATGTGTTTTCATTAGATACTCTGAACAATCAAAAGGTTATGTGTTTTTAGGTGAACACGAAAGTGGGAGCATAACTGAATTTGAATCTCGAGATGTTACATTCTTGGAAAATGAGTTTCCAAAACAAGGAGACCTTGATAAAGATTGGTCTTTATTTGAGACTACAGAATTACCTCATTCGAGTGGGAGAGATTTGAGGAGTGAAGACGAAGAATTTGTTTCTTTGGATACAACTCCTCAACCTATTGCGAATGAAGATAATTCTTATCCGAGTGGGAGCAATATGGCAAATCAAGAACATGTTTCCGAAGAACCTCAACCCGTTGCTACCGAGCATAATTCTGATCCAAGTGGGAGCAATTTGGTAAACCAAGAATCTGTTTCACTGGATAACCAACCACGACGAAGTAGTCGTCAAAGTAAACCTCCACTTCGGTATGAGATCGAAGATGGTTATACTTTTATGGTTCAACTAGAAGAGGATGAACCAAGAGATATAAATGAAGCTCTCACTTGTCCTGCAAAGGATGAATGGTTCAAAGCAATGGAAGAAGAGATGGAGTCTATGAGATCCAACAACGTTTGGGAATTGGTTGATCTTCCAAAAGAAAGAAAAGCCATTGGGAGTAAGTGGATTCTCAAAATAAAGCGTAAAGCTGATGATAGTATTGAAAGATACAAAGCTCGACTTGTGGCAAAAGGCTACAATCAACAGGAAGGGATTGACTATGAGGAAACATTTTCACCTGTTGTAAGACTCACATCAATTCGTTTGATTCTAGCAATAGTAGCAAGTATGAACCTTGAATTACATCAAATGGATGTAAAGACTGCTTTCCTCAATGGAAATTTAGATGAAGAAATCTATATGGAACAGCCGACGGGTTTCATTAAAGAAGGCCACGAACATAAGGTTTGTAGATTGCTTAAATCAATATATGGCCTCAAGCAGTCATCAAGACAATGGTATATACATTTTCACAATGTGATCATGTCACATGGCTTCACTGTGGTCAATGAAGATAATTGTGTTTATATCAAAAGGTCTAAAGGAAAAATAGTCATATTGTCATTATATGTTGATGATATATTGATTGCTGGAAATGATAAGGAGTATGTTTTCGAGGTTAAAAGATGGTTATCATCTAACTTTGAAATGAAGGATATGGGTGAAGCTGAATATATCCTTGGAGTTAAGATTTCAAGGGATCGCTCAAGGAAGTTGTTGGCTCTTTCGCAAGAGACTTATATCAACAAGATTCTTGAACGTTTTAACATGCATAAATCTAACCCCATAGACACTCCTATGGCGATTAGTGATACGTTGAGCATTAGAGAGTGTCCGCAAACTCCACAAGAGAAACATAAAATGAAAAATGTTCCTTATGCTAGTGCGGTTGGAAGTCTCATGTATGCTATGATGTGTACGAGACCGGATATCTGCTTTGCTGTTGGCATGGTAAGCCGATACCAATCCAATCCAGGTTTAACCCATTGGAAAGCCGTGAAAAGGATTCTTAGGTATCTTAAGGGTACTAGTCATTACTCTTTGTGCTACGAAGGAAATAATCTGCAAATGAGAGGCTATACTGATGCTGATTGGGGAAGAGATATGGATGAAAGAAAATCTACCTCTGGCTTTGTTTTTCTGTTAAACAAAGGTGCTATATCTTGGAGTAGCAAGAAACAATCATGTATAGCATTGTCTACAATGGAAGCTGAATTTGTGGCATTTTCAGCAGCTGTACAAGAAGCCGTGTGGCTTAATCGATTTTTGAGTAATTTGGGGGTTGTTGGCAATACCATTGATCGAGCATTGATATACTCTGATAATGAGGCTGCCATTGCATATTCAAAAGACCCCAAGTTCCATTATAAGACAAAGCACATAGACATAAAGTACAATTTTGTGAAAGACAAGGTTGCAAGAAAAGAAGTAAGTATAGAGTACATATCTACGCATGATATGGTAGCAGATCCTTTGACAAAACCCATACCTAGAGATGCATTTGTTAAGCATGTTAGGTCTCTAGGATTGCGTAGATTTTAATAAATGTACTATTTTAATAAATGTACTTATAAGTTTAAGTTTATATCCAATGCAATGAATTTCTTTTAAATCCTTGTTTTATTGTTCGCTCTTTGTGTTGCGAATCGAGAAAAGTATGTCGGACAGATACATGATTAGCCCACTCACATGGGTAATCAATTCCATTTCATGTGACAAATGGAAAAGTGGTATATATTAAGCACATTGTTTTAGTGACAATTGAGAGCTCGAGATTGAGATAATTTGACGCCACATTCATAAGTATATAAATATTATGTGAATTTTCACAATTCACCTTATCTGTCATGAGTATCCAGATGTGAGTTCTTAAGAGTTTTATGAGTAGATAAGTGAACTCGAGTTTTGAACATTGAGTATGTTTGAACTATCATCTGTGCAACATTAATTTAAAGACATACCTCCATTGTGAAAGGAGTAATGTTGCAGCATGTGATTCATACCACATGTGATCAAGACGACCAATAAGGGAAATAGAAGAAACGATCTCTACTTCTATGTTATGTGAGTCCCTTGAGGTATTAGTAACCTCAATTTAATGTCCTTATGACTTTTTCTTGTCTCTTGAAGCTTAGTTTAATGTTTGCTATCTTAAGGCGTTGCTTAAGGGTTATGAGTAATTCAACCTGGCTGGACGTTCTTAGAAAAGCAAGTTGACCTAAGGCCAACGGATTCTAAGAAAAGGGAAGATCATTTGAAGTTCACATTAACTTGTATTCACCGGTCGACCAATTATCTTTTGTCTTAGTGACAAGTCTTAGTGATAAATGATAATTGTGAATGCAAAAGGGTTTTATAAGTAAAACTGAGATCATGCGAGTTACTAATATGATTAATGATCTAGGACATTGCATACTAAATCTACTCTTTCCAAGATTATAGAGATGCTATATATTCCTAACAGATGTATAGCAATTGAGCTCTCAAAGTATGCCGGTCGCACAGCCTAGTTCCCAGTATGAATGGTTTGCGTACTACACGGTATGTTTTTCAAGATATATGAGTATATCAAAATTGTTTGTGTGCGAGTGGGAGATGTTAGAAAATGATTATTTATCACCCACAAACAATGAAAGAGTAGTTGAACCAACTAATGTCTTCTTGGCACATAGTACATGTTTGTTTAATATAATGGGAGTTGTTAACCCATTAAAGAGCACAATCACTACATATAACACTTAACAAACATAGAACAAAAAATGTAGAGAAAAACATACATATAATTCTATTGAGATTTTGTGAGTATACTTGTTCAAGTGGAACATTGCGAACCGTCGAAGGAATATAGGCTGTGAAACTGTGAAAGCTTTCCATTTGTGATTGCTTTCCCGACCGGTGATCTAAACGTCGATCCTATTCGCTTCCGCCGCTCGTATTCGGTATGTCTCGAATTTATATTTATACAACACTAAGCAAAGATGGATCCGTAACTTGTGTAACGAGCATGCTGTTACCATTCTAGGTATGCAAGAAACCAAGCTTACCTCTCCAAATCATGCAGCTTTCAAAGCTTTTTGGGGAAATTTTAATTTTAAGTTTGCTTCTTCAAGTGCTACGGGACGTTCGGGTGGTATCTTAACTATGTGGGATCCATCCATTTTTTCTTGTAATAAGGTGATATCACAGAACCATGTTCTTATTGTTGAGGGTACATTGGCAAATTGTTCTGACCCATGTTTTCTTGTCAATGTTTATGCTCCTCAAACAAAGATAAGAAAAAGATGCTTATGGAACTACATTATTTCTTTAATGTCCTCTAATGCCGGGAATTTTATAATATTTGGAGATTTTAATTCGGTTAGATCTCCACAGGAAAGATTTGGGTCCAAATTCAGTTTCTCGGATGCGGATTATTTTAATAACTTTATTGGTTCTTGTAATCTTACTGACATTCCTCTCGGGGGTCGGGAATTTACAAGATTCAATAAATCGTTTTCTAAAAGGGCTAAACTAGATAGGTTTTTGGTTTCAGATGGCCTTCTACGTGTTTTCCCTTCGTTATCGGGCTTAATTCTTTCTAACATTTGGTCAGACCATTGTCCAATCTTGATGAAAAACGATGTTCTTGATTACGGTCCTTTCCCTTTTAAACTCTTCAATTCTTGGTTTAACATTGAAGGTTTTGATGACATCGTTATTAAGGCTTGGAATAGTTTCAATTCTTCTTTTTCTTATAATCCTCAATCTCGATTCAAGAACAAATTGAAACATGTTAAAGAGGCTTTGAAAACATGGCATAAAAATATTCGTCTAGCTGAGATTCATAACAAGAAGCTGTTACAAACAAGACTTGCAGACATCGATGCTAAAATTGACAGTGGGATCCCTTATGATTCTTTAGCTGCGGATAGGGTCACAATTCTCAAAGATATTGCCAAAATTGAATATGTGGAAGCTGCGAACTTGGCACAAAAAAACCGCAAACTGTACAATGAATTGGGTGATGAAAACAGTGCTTTTTTCCATACGAGTATCAATCGAGAACGCAGAAAGTTACAGATCCCTGGTATTCTTTCTAATGGCATTTGGGTCACTCACCCTACTGCGGTAAAAGATATCTTTCTAAACTTTTTTATTAACAAGTTTAAATTCTCTGATTGTATGGCCATCTCTTCTCCTAGCAGGCATATTCGAAAGCTGTCTATTTTGCAAGCGACTTCGCTAATAGAGGAATTCTCTATTGATGAAATCAAATCTGTTGTATGGTCTTGTAGTGGAGATAAATCTCCCGGGCCCGATGGTTTTTCGTTTAAATTCATTAAACATTTCTGGAACTTAATGTGTGATGATATCAGTGACATGGTACGCAATTTTTCAGAGTCATGTGTTATCCCGCAGGGTTGTAACTCTTCTTTTTTCTCTCTTATTCCAAAGAAAGACAGCCCGGTGTCGTTTAATGATTATAGGCCTATTAGCCTGATCGGAGTTCAATACAAAATCATCGCTAAACTACTCGCATATCGTCTGGCTTCGGTCATTGATTATGTTATTAGCCCGGAACAATCAGCTTTCGTCAAAGGAAGACAAATTTTGGACGGCCCTCTAATTGTCAATGAAGTAGTAGAGTGGTGCAAAAAGAAAAAGAAAAAGGCCATGTTATTTAAGGTTGATTTCGAAAAGGCTTTTGATTCGATTCACTGGTCATACATCTTCTCTATGATGCGATTTATGGGCTTTGATATGAAATGGGTTCTATGGATTAAGGCTTGTTTAATTTCTTCGAAAGCATCTTTGCTTTTAAATGGTAGTCCTTCGATTGAATTTGATATTGAGAGGGGTCTTCGTCAAGGAGATCCCCTCTCTCCTTTCCTTTTTCTTATAGGGATGGAAGGCCTCCATGCGGCTATTAGCGATGCGGCAGACGCTTCTATTTATTCAGGATTGCGAATTTCTAATCGTTTTTCTTCTATTCGTATCAACTTATGTTCCTATGCGGACGATGTTTTATTTATTGGTGAGTGGGATGATTATAATGCTTGTAATCTTGTAACAATCCTCAGCTGCTTCTTTGCTGTTTCAGGTTTAAAGATAAATCTTCATAAATCTTCGGTCTTTGGCGTGGGTGTGAGTTCCCCCGAGGTTAACCGGCTTGCAACTGTACTTGGTTGTGCTTCGGCCTCCTTGCCTTTCACGTTTCTTGGTATCCCCGTTGGTCAAAATATGAAGAGAGTGGAAGGTTGGAAAGGTGTTATTGAAAAAGTCAAGAAAAGGTTAGCTTCTTGGAAAGCGGACCTTATTTCTTGTGGTGGTCGACTGACATTGATTAAATCCGTTTTAGGTGCTATTGGTACTTATACCATGTCTCTCTTTCAAGCTCCCCAAAAAGTGTTGCAAGCTATTGAATCTCTTCGTTCCAAATTTTTTTGGGGCGCTAAAGAACACGACAAGAAAATTCACTGGGTTAATTGGCGTCTAATCCAAAATCCTTATGAAAAAGGGGGCCTTTCTGTAAATTGTCTGAAGTCATTGAATCATGCTCTGCTCTATAAGTGGAGATGGAGATTTTTCGTTAATAAAAATGCTCTTTGGTCCAAGGTTATCTCTGCTATTCATGGTAATAGCATGGGTAATTCTCTTCCTTGTTCGTCAAATGCTTCTGGTCTATGGCGTGATATTAATTCGATTATAAATAACCTTCATCGAGATAACACTTTGCCTTCCGACAGCTTAAGAATTAAAATAGGCAATGGAGCTTCTACTGATTTCTGGCACGATCCATGGTTAGGTAACGACCCTCTTTTTGTTCGTTTCCCTCGTATTTACTCTCTTGTTTCTGATAAATTCGGCTCGGTTGCTGCTCACTTTTCGGTTGATGGTTGGTCATGGGATTGGCGTCGGGTTCCGAGATCAGGCCTTGAACAATCTCAGCTGACACATCTATCCTCCCTGCTGGATTCAGTTTATGTTTCTGACCGGCCTGACTGTTGGTGGTGGGATCTCTCTTTGGATGGTGTTTATTATGTTGCAAAAGCTAGAAAACTTATTGCAGCTTCTGATTACGAACCTTATTCATTTCCAACGTTTTGTTGTAAATTGGTTCCGATCAAGATAAACATCTTCATTTGGCGTCTACGAATGCATAGACTTGCAACTCTTCGTAACTTGGAGTCTAAAGGTTTATCTTTCGAGAATTCATGTTGTTCCTTATGTGATGTTTAGGAAGAATCGCATAATCACCTTTTTGTTAGGTGTGACACTTCGTTCCAATTATGGTGTAAGGTTGGTCGTTGGCTAGGTGTTAATATCCCGATTTGGAACTCAGTGGAAGAGGTATGGGATTGGATGGTTTCCTTTTCGATTGACGAGAAAAAGAAAAATGTTATTATAGTTGTTATTTTCTCAACTTTTTGGAACATTTGGAATTTACGCAATGGTATCATCTTCAAAGACCGAAAGCATAAAAAAACTCAAGTGTTTGACAGTATTGTTTCTTCGGGATTCTATTGGTTGTTTTCGAGATATCACAAGTCCAAGATCAACTGGACGGAATGGTTACAAGATCCGCTTAATTCTATATAATTTGGTTTCTAGTTCTATTTTCATGCTTTCTGTATGTTTCCTTGTTCTAATGTCTTTGTTTTCTGCTTGTCAGTTTTCTGCTTGTACTCTTTTCTAGCTTTTGCTAGCTTTTATTTATTGGCTGTTCGAAAAAAATATACTCCGGATTATATAAAATATAAATTAATGATAATATTATGATACATATACGCTATTGAAGTGTCTCTCTGACTTTGATGTCATAGATTCAAGTTCTTTGATAGATATTATGTATATATTCGTGTAAAAATCATGTAATGTATGTTTTTTAATTTGCATTTATAAAAAAATATGATATGTATACAATGCTACATGTTCGTAAACCAAATATATTTGTATATATGTGTTTAAATACTAATGGTATATTTAAATGCTAATTGTAAGCAAATATGTTTTTTTTTTCGTGTCAATATTTGTCATTTTATCATTTTTTCTAACACCTTCAGTGTAACGACCCTGAATTTTTTCAACGTTTATTTATTAATAATTATTATTAATATTTGTGTTTAAATGAATGTATTGTTTATATACATTTACTTGTTACCGCGATTAACTTTGAATGCCCGAAACGTCTTTGTGACACACGAAACTTTCACGAATAATATTTTCAAGTATTATTTACATTCATGATTGATTTTATTAATCATTTTAATTAACTAAGGTTACTAGTTAATTACTTGGACTTTTGTTAGATTAATTTGTTAATTAATGGAACTTGAGCTTTTATTAATGTTGATGGACTTAGAAGCCCACTACTTATATTAATGGATTAACTAGGAGCCTTTCGTTACAACTAGTCCATTAAGGTTTTAAAACTAGCTTAGTTAGTAATGAAAGACTTGTTACATGTTACTTCCTATGCAAACACCTCTATTAACCAACTTTTAAAGCCTTTACATGCATGAGACTAGTGGGCATTTTTCTCCCCCCTTGGAACCCAAAACCGACGGCCTCATGGCCTTGGAGTGTGTTTTTTGCTTCAAATTTTGATTACATATCTTGCATTCTTCACTAGTTCCATCTCACTTTTACACACACACAAAAAAATACTTGCATTTTCCTCTCAACTTTCTCTCCATTCTTGTAAGTAACAAGACTTCTTTTCTTCCTTTTTTTCTCATAAAAACTGTAGCCTAGCTACACAAATATCATCATCAATTGCTTGTTTGTTTACTTGTTTCTTGTTATTGTTTGACTACTTGTAGTTGTTGTTGTTACTTACTAGTTAACAAGAATCAAACTCTTTAGTTTGTTCTTCATTTATCTTGCTCATAACAAGAACATACAAGAACTAAACTCTCTAGTTTATGTTCTACATTTAATGTTTGAAAGATTAAAGTTCATGTGTTGTAAAAACCATACTTGTAATTCATGTTTGTAAACTTAAAGTTTACTTTCTTAAAGATCAAGACTTTGGCTTGAATCTTTAAAGTATGAACAACAATGAACTAGTTACTTGTTTACTTAGTTTATTACTTCATTCTTTCACTTTTTAAATTCATGATTCATGTTGTTGTTGGTCAAGTGTTACTAGTTAACTTTGATCTCATTTTTTCTTGAACAAAAGTTAACTTTAAAAGTTCAAGAACATGGAAGTATAACTTTTTAGTTATAACTTCATACACTTGTGTTAGATTTAACTTAATAACTTTAGATCTAGACCTTTGGGTCTTGGATCTTCAAGATCTAACTAAGAACTATGTTCTACATCTTAAGATCTTGATTAGTTAGTTTACTTTCAAGTTTGTAGTTCAAATATTACTTTTATAGTTCATGTATGTGTTAAATCTAAGACTTTGATGTAACTTTGGTTCATCAAACTACATACAACACTTAATTGAGTTGTGCTACATGTCTTAGACTTACACAAGTGTTATGATGGTCAAACCTTGGTTAAGATGATGCAAACACATCAACGAGTTGTACACTTGAATCTATATGCATCAAGGATGAGAACCGTGATAAGCATCGAGCGCCAAGAACCCACCAGAAACCTACTGTTTACTGTTACTTGGTCTGATCAGTACGACCTGGGCTACTGTAAAGATGATTTTCAGATAGCTCTGTTCGAGTAGATAACTTTTCATTTAGGACTCGTCTTAATCCGAGTTACGGTTTAGGATTTATGGCCCTCCGAGTGTCACTATGTCTTTTAACGTTGTGCTGAAAATTCTGACCTACTCGCACTTAGACCGTCGCCACGGTCAAACGAAGACGAGTTTGCTTCTGGAATTTTTACCACAATTAGAGGACTCATATACGGAGCCATGGCCACTGGTCTCACCTTATTTCAGTAGGTATAGAGGCCGTGGTGACTGATCGAAGTCGGCCTTTGTTTTAAACTCTTTTCTAGAACGAAACTTACTTTACACCTTTTGTTTGATGATGACCCTTAAGACCTTATTTACATACTTTTAAACCTTTTACATCTAGACTGTCGTAGTTATTTGGCCTAATACGTGTTTGCTTTATGACTTACTGACATGGAAAATTTATTTTTCCTTGTTCAGATGTCGGATATTCCACCTGCTATCATTTTGGGCAGCGATTCAGACACTTCAGCCACTTCACCTGCCACTGTTGCCGATCCCCCGATTCCGTCAGCGACACACTTTAGTGACCCAGGCGCTTCATCCTCTGGTGCCAGTAGTCATGCGCCTGCCCCAGTGGGTACTGCAGATGGAGCCCAGGACCTCCCGGAGATTCCAGCTCCACTTGCCCCGGTACCTCAGGAGCCACAGCACCATCCCGGTGGTGTTGTGATTCCCGCGGAATTTGGGGAAGGTCCATTCCCTAATCAGTATCGTCATTGGTGCCGACGCGCTCCTGATGAACGTTTGGTGCCGATCCCGCCTTTTAGATACCGACAGATGATGGCCGCCCGAGGAGAGCCAGTATAGCCGCCCGTGCAGCCACCTCCACATGATTCAGATGACCCGTCATCCGACGACACATCCTCAGACAACTCTAGTGGCGAGGATTCCACCGATGACTCCGACGAGGAGGACCCCGATGATGCACCTGTTCAGCCACCCTCCACCCCGCCAAAGAAGCGGTACCGTTTCGATGGTACCGTCATTCCAGGGATTAACGGAGGTCGAGCGTTCACTGACGTATATGGTCGGCGTCGTAGGGTTACCGCCCGAAAGCGGCTTGTGTCGTATCCTGCTGATCCCTTCATCCGTAAGCCTTACCGCCTCGCAGCCTCTACTTCTGGAGCCGGACCGTCAGCACCACCAGCTCCACCAGCACCATCCGTACCGACTGCACCGCCTTCCCCACCCACTCCCTCTGTCGAGGAACTGATGAGGGAGGTGGAGATCCTCCGTGCTCGGGTAACTGAGCTCGAGGACCAGATGTCCCACGTATTGGACATCCTACACCCACCATCACCGTAGGGCTTTTGTAGTAGATTTCATTATGTAATCTAGTTGTAGTTTTATGTTTCGCTTATGTATTGTACGAACCTTTACAGATGTATGCAACTTATTATTAATGAATGGAACTTTGCGTTATTTAATTCTTGTACGATGTTCTATTTACGTTACTGTATGAATCTGTGGTATTTGTACCTGGTTGCATTACTTAATAAACATGTGAGGTGTTGATTCCGTGTTGGTTACATATACTGTATTATTACTATTTGCATACTGGATTTTGACTGGAGTCAAAATTTTTGTTTAGAACACCATGGCCAACGGACGATCAACACCTACCGCAGCCCAAATAGAGGATATAATCAATGAGCGAGTCACCGCAGCTTTAGCATAAAGAAACCTCCAAGCTCCACCACCACCGCCACCGGTTATCCCGCCCATTCGTAATGGGTGCACGTACAAAGAGTTCCAAAGCTGCAAACCCCACAACTTCAGTGGAACGGAGGGGCCAGTTGGTCTCACTAGATGGTTCGAGAAGTTAGAATCTGTGTTTCGAGTTAGTAACTGTTCAGAGGAGAATAAAACCAAGTTTGCTTCATGCACGCTGTCTGATGGCGCACTAACGTGGTGGAACACGTTGGCTCAAGCAAAATGTATTGATGAGGCGTTTGCTACTCCATGGGAGGAGTTCAAAGGGGCCCTGATTGAGGAATATTGCCCTAGGACCGAGATCCAGAAGATGGAGATTGAATTTATGCAGTTAAAGGCTGTTGGGAACGACCTTGATAGTTACAATCGGAAATTTTTGGAATTAGCCCTGATGTGTCCGACAATGGTTACCCCGGAGTTTAAACGAATGGAAAGGTACTTCTGGGGACTTCCTAAGAGCATTAAGGGAAACGTCACCTCGTCCAAGCCACCCAATGTCCCAGAAGCGATGCGCATGGCGCATACTTTAATGAATCAAATTATCGTCGATGAACCGGAGAAGGCTAAGTCTGAAGCGGGTAGTAGTGAGAAGCGCAAATGGGATAACAACAAGGGAAGGACCTATGATCAAAACCCGGCGAAACGACATGAGGGTTTCAAAGGAAACAACAACGGTAGGAACTCCAACCCCAACTACAAGGGAACCTTACCACAATGCAAGCGGTGCTACAAGCACCATACTGGGTATTGTAACATTGTTTGTGAAAAGTGCCAACGGACTGGACATATCGGGAAGGATTGCAAGATCACCACTTTGAATGGGAAGCCGAACACCAATGGACCTAAAAAGTGCTACGAATGCGGACAAACGGGCCATTTCAGAAATGCGTGCCCCAACAAAAGAAAAGACGGCGGACCACCCCGTGGTAGAGCTTTCAACGTTAATGCAAGGGATGCACGCGAGAATCCCGACTTGGTGACAGGTATATTCACTATCAACAATCTTTTAGCTTCTGTCCTATTTGATACTGATGCCGATAGAAGTTATGTATGTAGGCATTTTTGCGATAAGATTAATTGGTCGTTAGTCCCTTTAAAAGAGAGTATGCTTGTCGAGGTCGCCAATGGAAAACTTGAGAAAGTTGACCGTATTAGTCGAGGAGCTATTATCAACATCGCTGGTGCGGAATTCGAAATTGACTTAATACCTATCAAATTGGGAAGTTTTGACGTGATCGTCGGTATGGACTGGTTGACCAAGATAAAGGCTGACATTATCTGTGGAGATAAAGCTCTTCGTATACCACAAGGAGACGGTGAGCCACTGATCATTTACGGAGAGAGATGTACCTCGAAGCTGAACCTCATTAGTTGCGTGAAAGCGCAAAAGATCATGAAGAAGGGACGTCTTGCTGTCCTAGCACATGTAAAAACGGTAGAAACCGAGGTGAAGAGTGTGGACGATGTTCGAATTGTGAACGAATTTTCTGATGTCTTTCTTGAAGAATTGTCTGGATTACCTCCACCGAGAGCAGTAGAGTTTCAGATTGATCTAGTGCCAGGAGCTGCACCTGTAGCTCGCGCACCTTATAGACTCGCACCTTCCGAGATGCAAGAATTACAGAGTCAATTACAAGAACTGCTAGACCGTGGATTTATCCAACCCAGTTTCTCGCCTTGGGGTGTACCTGTTTTATTTGTGAAGAAGAAGGATGGATCGTTCCGTATGTGTATCGACTACCGTGAACTCAACAAATTGACGATCAAGAATCGGTATCCTCTTCCCGGAATTGACGATCTTTTCGACCAACTATAAGGATCGAGCGTTTACTCAAAGATCGATTTGCGATCCGGTTATCACCAGTTGAGGGTGAAAGAAAGCGATGTGATGAAAACTGCATTCAGAACCCGTTATGGTTATTATGAGTTTCTCGTGATGCCATTCGGATTAACCAACGCACCTGCCGTATTTATGGACCTCATGAATCGTGTCTGCAAGCCGTACTTGGATAAGTTTGTTATCGTCTTCATAGATGATATATCCTCATCTACTCTAAGAGCGAAGAAGAGCATGAGCAACACCTCCGACTAGTGCTCGAACTTTTGAGACAAGAACAACTCTATGCGAAATTCTCCAAGTGTGAATTTTGGTTGAAGGATGTCCAATTTCTGGGTCATGTTGTGAGCGACCAGGGTATCAAAGTTGATCCCGCCAAGATTGAAGCTATCAGCAAGTGGGAAACTCCCACTACTCCAACTCACATCCGCCAATTCCTAGGTCTCGCCGGTTACTACCGAAGGTTTATTGAAGGATTTTCTCTGATTGCGCGTCCTTTGACCGCACTGACTCACAAAGGGAAGAAGTTAATTTGGGAACCCGCACACGAATCAGCATTCCAAACTTTGAAGAAGAAGTTAACCACTGCACCTATCTTATCACTCCCTGAAGGCAGTGACGATTTTGTCGTTTATTGTGATGCATTTAAAAGTGGTTTTGGTTGTGTACTGATGCAAAGATCAAAGGTTATTGCCTATGCTTCTCGTCAACTGAAGATTCACGAACGGAACTACACTACTCACGATCTTGAACTTGGAGCCGTTGTCTTTGCGCTCAAATTATGGAGACACTATTTGTATGGAACTAAAAGTACTATCTTCACGGACCACAAGAGTCTCCAGCACATCTTCGATCAGAAGCAACTGAATATGAGACAGCATCGATGGATCGAGACGCTGAACGACTACGATTGTGAACTTCGCTATCACCCTGGCAAGGCCAATGTTGTAGCTGACGCTTTAAGCCGAAAGGAGAGGACGACACCTCTTCGTGTACGGTCTCTGAACATCAGCATCCATTCAAACCTCAACAGCCAGATCAGAGTAGCCCAAGATGAGGCTCTCAAGGAGGAGAATATATCTCATGAACATTTGAACATACTCGTCTCTCGATTCGAGGTTAGGGAGTCTGGACTCCGATGTTATGCCGGAAGAATTTGGGTACCTCTTTATGGAGATCTACGGAACCTTATACTTGATGAAGCACACAAATCGAGATATTCGATTCACCCCGGAGCGGGCAAAATGTACCACGATCTTAAGGAACAGTATTGGTGGCCGAATCTTAAGAAAGACGTTGCAACTTATGTTGGTAAGTGTTTGACTTGTTCGAAAGTTAAGGCCGAACATCAGAGGCCCTCTGGATTACTTCAGCAATCAGAAATCCCGCAATGGAAGTGGGAAAGGATAACGATGGACTTCATCACAAGCTACCGAAGACGGTGGGCGGATACGATACCATCTGGGTTATCGTTGACCGCCTTACCAAATCTGCACACTTTTTGGCCATGAAGGAAACAGATACGATGGAAAGACTTGCTCAACTATACATCAAAGAGGTTGTATCTCGTCATGGTGTACCTTTATCGATCATCTCAGATCGCGATCCCCGTTTTGCTTCTAGATTTTAGCGTTCTTTACAAGAAGCCATGGGAACCCGTCTCGACATGAGTACTGCTTATCACCCACAGACCGACGGGCAAAGTGAACGAACGATTCAGACCTTGGAAGACATGTTGCGTGCATGTGTTATTGATTTCGGAAAGGCCTGAGAAAGGCATTTGCCACTCGCCGAATTTTCTTACAACAACAGTTATCACTCGAGTATTAATGCCGCACCTTTTGAAGCATTGTATGGCCGCAAGTGCCGATCTCCTATTTGTAGGGCCGAAGTAGGCGAAAAACAAATCACCGGACCCGAGGTAGTCCATGAAACAACGGAGAAGATTGCTCAGATTCAAGCTAGACTTAAGACTGCTCGTGACCGTCAAAAGAGTTATGCCGATCTTAAACGTAAAGACTTTGAATTCAACGTTGGTGATCGTGTAATGTTGAAGGTTGCACCTTGGAAAGGTGTGATACGTTTTGGAAAACGTGAAAAGTTAAACCCACGATATATTGGTCCTTTTGAAATTTTGGAACGTGTTGGACCCGTTGCTTACCGTTTGGATCTTCCAACTCAATTGAGCTCAGTTCATCCTACCTTTCACGTGTCGAACTTGAAGAAGTGTCTTGCTGCACCTGAACTTATCATACCGCTGGAAGAACTTACAATTGATGACAAACTCCACTTTGTGGAAGAGCCTGTTGAAATTATGGATCGTGAGATCAAAACTTTGAAGCGCAACAAGATTCCGATTGTACGAGTACGATGGAATGCCAAACGAGGACCTGAGTTTACCTGGGAGCGAGAGGATCAAATGATGCAGAAGTATCCTCACCTTTTCCCGACTCCTCCATCTACCTCAGCTTAAAATTTCGGGACGAAATTTTCTTTAACAGGTGGGTAATGTAACGACCCTGGATTTTTCCAACGTTTATTTATTAATAATTATTATTAATACTTGTGTTTAAATGAATGTATTGTTTATATACATTTACTTGTTACCGCGATTAACTTTGAATGCCCGAAACGTCTTTGTGACACACGAAACTTTCACGAATAATATTTTCAAGTATTATTTACATTCATGATTGATTTTATTAATCATTTTAATTAACTAAGGTTACTAGTTAATTACTTGGGCTTTTGTTAGATTAATTTGTTAATTAATGGAACTTGAGCTTTTATTAATGTTGATGGACTTAGAAGCCCACTACTTATATTAATGGATTAACTAGGAGCCTTTTGTTACAACTAGTCCATTAAGGTTTAAAAACTAGCTTAGTTAGTAATGAAAGACTTGTTACATGTTATTTCCCATGCAAACACCTCTATTAACCAACTTTTAAAGCCTTTACATGCATGAGACTAGTGGGCATTTTTCTCCCCCCTTGGAACCCAAAACCGACGGCCTCATGGCCTTGGAGTGTGTTTTTTGCTTCAAATTTTGATTACATATCTTGCATTCTTCACTAGTTCCATCTCACTTTTACACACACACAAAAAAATACTTGCATTTTCCTCTCAACTTTCTCTCCATTCTTGTAAGTAACAAGACTTCTTTTCTTCCTTTTTTTCTCATAAAAACCGTAGCCTAGCTACACAAATATCATCATCAATTGCTTGTTTGTTTACTTGTTTCTTGTTATTGTTTGACTACTTGTAGTTGTTGTTGTTACTTACTAGTTAACAAGAATCAAACTCTTTAGTTTGTTCTTCATTTATCTTGCTCATAACAAGAACATACAAGAACTAAACTCTCTAGTTTATGTTCTACATTTAATGTTTGAAAGATTAAAGTCCATGTGTTGTAAAAACCATACTTGTAATTCATGTTTGTAAACTTAAAGTTTACTTTCTTAAAGATCAAGACTTTGGCTTGAATCTTTAAAGTATGAACAACAATGAACTAGTCACTTGTTTACTTAGTTTATTACTTCACTCTTGCACTTTTTAATTTCATGATTCATGTTGTTGTTGGTCAAGTGTTACTAGTTAACTTTGATCTCATTTTTTCTTGAACAAAAGTTAACGTTAAAAGTTCAAGAACATGGAAGTATAACTTTTTAGTTATAACTTCATACACTTGTGTTAGATTTAACTTAATAACTTTACATCTAGACCTTTGGGTCTTGGATCTTCAAGATCTAACTAAGAACTATGTTCTACATCTTAAGATCTTGATTAGTTAGTTTATTTTCAAGTTTGTAGTTCAAATATTACTTTTATAGTTCATGTATGTGTTAAATCTAAGACTTTGATGTAACTTTGGTTCATCAAACTACATACAACACTTAATTGAGTTGTGCTACATGTCTTAGACTTACACAAGTGTTATGATGGTCAAACCTTGGTTAAGATGATGTAAACACATCAACGAGTTGTACACTTGAAGCTATATGCATCAAGGATGAGAACCGTGATAAGCATCGAGCGCCAAGAACCCACCAGAAACCTACTGTTTACTGTTACTTGGTCTGATCAGTACGACCTGGGCTACTGTAAAGATGATTTTCAGATAGCTCTGTTCGAGTAGATAACTTTTCATTTAGGACTCGTCTTAATCCGAGTTACGTTTTAGGATTTATGGCCCTCCGAGTGTCACTATGTCTTTTAACGTTGTGCTGAAAATTCTGACCTACTCGCACTTAGACCGTCGCCACGGTCAAACGAAGACGAGTTTGCTTCTGGAATTTTTACCACAATTAGAGGACTCATATACGGAGCCATGGCCACTGGTCTCACCTTATTTCAGTAGGTATAGAGGCCGTGGTGACTGATCGAAGTCGGCCTTTGTTTTAAACTCTTTTCTAGAACGAAACTTACTTTACACCTTTTGTTTGATGATGAATGATGATGACCCTTAAGACCTTATTTACATACTTTTAAACTTTTTGGGACGATTTACTGACTTAGTAATATTTGACTTAGGTTGAGGACTTTCCGGACCTACATACTTGCATACTTCTCGACTCGACTTTACCACTACTTTACCACTGTGAGTTATAGCATCCCTTTTTTACTTTAACTATTTTGGGAACTAAGAATACATGCGCATTTTACGTTTTACATACTAGGCACGAGTACTTAAACTTTATATATGTGTGGGTTATACAACGGCATAAACATTCCCTTTAGCTCGGTAACGTTTAGTCATTGGTTTTTGAACCGGTGAACGCGAATCTTAGATATGGATCCATAGGGTTTGACATCCCCACTCGGGCTAGTAGCGCTAGCATTTAACGGGTGTTTAATACTTCGTAAACATACGCACTTGCCAAGTGTACTTTCAGGGGGTTATAAACGTTAAGTTAGTTACCAAGTGCCCACGGTTAAACATATACTTTATCATACTGTTTTGAAACGCTCTTTGTAGCACTGAAATCTCGTGGCCTACCTTACATACTGTTATACTTAAACTATAGCTCACCAACCTTTGTGTTGACGTTTTTAAGCATGTTTTTCTCAGGTGCTTAAGGTTGCTTCCGCTGTGTACTAGTTGTAGACACCCGCTGCTTTAGAGATGTCACCGCATGAACGTTATCTTGCATTCATAAACATTATTACTTTTGAAACTATGATTTGTAACGACCTATGGGTCACATACTATTATCCTTGCTTCTATTCATTGAAGCATACTTTGGTTGTTAAACATTGATGTTGGTTAAGACATCTCCTTTTATCATGAATGCAAACGTATTTTGAAATAGCATATAGTGTTTGACCTTGTAATAATCCTGTTGTTGATGATTCGTACACGATGGTTTTGTACGGGGCATCACATTCAGCTACTTTGCCAAACACCTAAACATATCTAAAAAGTTTCAGCTACCAGCTAACAGCTAAACGCTAACCGCTAAACGCTAACCGCTAAACGCTACCAGCTAACAACTAACAGCTTCAGCTACCAGCTAGTTTTGCCAAACATACCCTAAGATTAAGATTACGATTAAGATTAAGAATAAGATGGAGTCAAAAAAGAAAAGCATACAGTATATTCCTCCCTCGTGTTTCAAATGTTAATGTCGACATTATCAAAGGAACGAGGGGTTAAGATTTGTAGCTGGGTTCAATTAATGAAGCATCATCCTATTGGGTTCAATTAATGAAGCATCATCCTAGATTTTCAGTTATTTTAAATTTATTGTACTTATTGTATTTATTTATATTTATGCTTTAGAACAATCATTTAGTATTGAATGAAAATAACCCGTCTGATAATCAATAATGAACGGATATCGTGAATGTTGTAAAATTATTATCATCATTAACATTTGACATGAATAAAACTACAATATGATTTATTTAATTAAGCATTCTTGATATAATTTAAAGAACATAGTACATAAAATTTAGGTATTTAATTGTTAAATAGTTTCATCGCTGAATGGTTCAACATTGAATGCTGGACTATTCAGCACCATATGTCATTCAGAGGTCAGAAACAAACACGTTGAATGCTGAATGGTACAGAATTCAGCGTTAAACCATCCAATAAAGAGGTAAACAAATGCGCCCTTATATTACTTCGTATTATCTATCTAAGATCATCCCTAATGTGTGCACTAACACCAGGTTTTGGTGTACACAAATCAGAATTACTGATGAAGGTTTTCAAAATATGTTTATCGACTCCATCCAACATAAGCATGTAAAAGATAAACCGCAATAAAACTGATATGGTCATAACCTATTTCTCGTTTTCTAAACGCGAACACGAAGGGAGTATATATCTCTACAAATGGTGTCAAGAATCTTGAACCCACCATAATCAAGAAAAAAAAAACCACGATTCTACGATTTAAGTCCTGACTCATAACATTACCACAAGGGTGTGACAACAATCTATATAAGTTTCTTCTTTTGGAAGAAGCGCGTTAAGTACCATAATTGTAAGCATGAAGCCAAAATGCATATACCCAAAGATAAGATACTGTACCAGGCCACTCGAGAATTCGTAGTCTCACTCACTCCTCTCATTTCTGCTTCTCTGCATAAAACAAGACAACCACACAGATTAGTAGCAAATACACATACATGCATACACTACACATAACACAACAACCATGATATATTAATAGAGTTGGCGGATTCGAATTCGGCCCGTTAATACTTACAAATATGGCCACTTGAGATTGTGTTTATATAAGAAAGATAGCTATAAGGGGAGTGGATCAAAGTCGTTCAAAGTATGGTTTTGATGCACACAGCCTCTCATATTGTTAGCTTTTTTGTAATCATAATTTACTATTTAACATACATTCAGACCCATGTTGCCACCTCTAAAGATTAACATCATAACATGAAGAAACTCACCTGCTCTTGAGGTACAGCAAATTATCATGAATGGCCTCCACAGCTCCTTCAAGCTTTCTCAGCTCGAGCTCAACACCCTATGAAGCCATATAAGCATAAATATCAAGGCAGATAAAAGGTGAAAAGAATATAATTTCTAAATTCTAGATATAGCCACACAACTGCTATTAGAATGTGTAATTATTTATCAAACATCTAAAATAGCCTTTAATATTAACAGGTTAAAAAAAATCTTTTAGAAAATTCAATACAGTTATCTTAATGTAATGAAAATACATAAGAATTAAAACTTGGAATCTATACAAAGAAAGAAATGTTGCAAGTTTGAACGGGACGTTCCAAAAATGAAGTGGCGTGATTCTGTCTTGGAACAAAATAAGTACTCTGCTTAACAGAAAAGAACAGATTCACTATGAGCTTTTGACCATTTACATACAGTTGTATTCTGTAAGCCAGGGTAATCACAACCCACATAATGGATACATATGTCTTGTAACCAAATTTAGAATCCCACAAATAGGTATAATGCATGTAGCTATAACTTTTAATGAATAAACACTTAGTTAAAGAACATTCCACTTCGACATAATCCATATTGTAAAGTGGCAACTTTGACAAACCATATTAATTGGTCGAGTCAGACTACGTTTCACGTTTAATGGGCAGAAAATAACTTGGAACAAAATGCCTAAAACAGGTCGGAAGGGTCCAAATTCGCCCAAATTGTATTTTATCATATTACAACGTCCTAATTCATGATTATGAAAAGTTTGATTAGTAGTAAAAAACCAAATTTTGTAATCATATCCAACCTATTTTAGCACATATAATACTACTCGTTTAATGTGTTACCCAACCCACTCATTTTCATTTTCCCAACATCTAGTAATAAAAAGGTAAAAGGTTTTCCCTGTTCGGGCTACCCAGTAGGGTGAGTAATCCGACCCCATACTCTGATGTACGCAGCCCAGCAGGATTATTCCCTGGCTGTTTCCAACTCATCCCTGGCCTCCACTAAATAATCACCTTATACGGGGTTCGAACCTGAGACCTCTTGCAAGGAACTCAGGGCCCCAACCAATGGGCTATTTAGTGATGGTTTCCCTAATTTAATAATAATTACACATTTATCTCATGCAAAGAACCTCAATTCCTCATATGTTCCGATAAATGGAAGAGAATGAGATGTATTGGAGTTTACTAAAGTTCTGTCATGATTATGTTTTCTAAGTAATCATAAGTTGTAATTAAATGATTAAATTAGTCAAATGAGATTGTCTCAAATAAGAATAGATTAAGAATCATAAAAGTGTAGGCTTCTGTTCCAGTATCTATATTCAAATTTTTAACCAATAACCAATATAGAAAAATGTTACGTTAATTCAACACTAACAATCTGTGCAGAGCAAAACTTCTGTTGCTTTCAGAAATTGCCCATGTCAAGTTCACAATCATCAAAAGCTCAAGATGTACTTATTTATCTATGTATGAATAATTTTAATCTGTGGGAGAAAAGAACTAAAGATAAGCACGACAAAATAATGTAAAAAGCTATTTCGCACCTCAATTTTTTCTTTTCTAGCAACCGAATCCCAGTCCTTTGCTGCAATTCCAATTTTCCAGTCAATATTAACACTTAAGGCACCACCTTCACCAGGTCGGTCCGGTGAGAAACACGTCAGATAAAACCCGGCCTCGCTTGACGTGAATGCAAACTGACCATGCGTGACATTCTCCTTGTGGTGAAGGATGTGTCCATAAGGTGACGTAACCTGCAAAAGGGCTCACATATGTAAAAAAACATAAAAGGGCATGACTACAGTTATAATACAAATGCAAAAAAACATAAACACAATACATATGATCTTAGTAACATACATAAAAAGGCTAGTATTATATGAGTATATGACTACAGTTAATAATATATGACAGAAAAGGGTATGAGTAGAATTGGAATGTACATCGTGTAGAACATATCTTATAACGCATGACATATGTGGGTATACAAGGGTTTGCATCCACATGATTGCACGAGAGACGAAAAATTACATGCAATCTCATTGCAATTCAAAGTGAGCAATACATAATTGGATCGTGACACTTGCCCGTAGGCACTCTCAAAAACGTGTACTTGAACAAGCATCTACATCCAGTGGCAGAACTAGAAGTTTTTTTCGGGCGATTTTTTTTAAAGCGTTCACATTCACTGCAACTTTATTTGGCCAAAATATGGAGGTTTTTAGGCAAAATATAAAGGCTTTTCGGCAAAATATGAAGGATTTGGGGCAAAATATGGAGGCTTTGGGGGCAAAATAAGAAAATTCAAAATTTTAGGCCTGAAAATTTGAGATCCAATGGAGGCAGGCGCCCCACCCCGCCGCACACTGTTTCCGCCCCTACATACATCTTAATCTTAATACAAAAGATGTGCTTTTGCATGTTAAGATTCTGTTAATGGTTCAACAGTAAACAAACTTAAACCAAACCTTAGGCCAACCGATAAGACAACGATACTTACACACTGAAAACAGTCAATTGTATATCATGCAAATAACTAATAGTATAAATTTGCATCATAATTTGGTTTCTATATCAAGTAGTCTAAATGTAATTTCTTTTCGGTAGCAAAATGCACATGATTATTCAACCTATTAAAACCCTAACTATCGTGAACCATTTAAAATAAAACGAATTCATATAATTGGGGAAAGTTATAAATCTTCATAAGCAATAAACAATTAAACACAATCCATAAGCAAGATCCTCAAAATCATACAAAATTCAGATTCAATTACATAAAAACTTCATCAAATTAAAAAAATATATAGTTACATAACACGTATATATTCTGAATTTCAATCTATACCTTGGCAGAAATAGTTGGAGTAGGATGAAGATGATCATCGGAAATAACGACGTAATCGCCGACGACGACGACGTTATTGTGAATTTCTTCCGTAACGCATTTATTTCCCGATTTAGGTAAATTTAACCACACAGATTCACCATTTTGTACCAAAATTAGCAGCATCAATACTAATATCGGAATTAATAACCTAGATTTTTCCGTCATGTTTTCACTGCGCGCTTGTGTATTTATTCAATTATTTTCCTAATATATAAAATGGCGAATTCTACGTGCCTGTGCTGTGCTTCAAGCCTTCAATAGATGAACAAACACATTAATGGTAGATCATGCGTTTTGGTAAGATTTTGGTTAAGGTTTTCAAAAATGTTAATTTGTGATTTCTTTGTCTGGAAATAAAATTTGCAAACTTCATATTTACGATTTTGGGCTTAATGAGTTTTATTGGTATTAGACTACAACTAGTTGATTGTTTTATTGGGCCTAAAATATGGGCTAATGTCCAAGTTTGTTTCGGGTTTCAGATGTCATGAAAATCTATAACTTTAGGGATTATGATAAATTTACATTTTTCAAAATTTTTGGACCAAATACACTTTTTATTGAAAAATTCCAATTATACGCCATAGGTTTGAAAATGATTCAAATAAACCCATGTCCGAACCTAGTGAACGTGTCAAAAAAAACTTCACTGTCTCGAAATAGTTCAATTGCGCTCCCGTGCACTAGGTTAAAACGCGACCTTGTTCGAACATCCTTCTGTTGATTATCCATCCAATAACTATCAGCAACATCATCCTATTAATTCGGCTTACTCTCAAAACTATCATCATCCATCATTGTATCCGCAAGAACCACAACATCAAATTTCCCGAAACTACCATTCTCAAGATAGCTCAATTTTCCCAATTTTTATTTGTACCCAAGTTTTTTCAAACTACCCTTCAAAAAACGCTACCCCATCATCCCACATCATATTACCGAGGCTCTGATCAACCCTACCGTCCTTTCGCTACTATACCTTTTGATTATCTATATGCATGTTAATATAAGCCAAGTGCCGGAAATGAAGTTTTAGTCCCAGAACCTACACCCGTACATGCACCTGCACAATCGTATCAGTATGACAGTACCTGCCAGCTTGCCCTCGAGAAAGTAGCAGAAGCACATAAGGCAATTAGGTTTGTTGTTGGAGCATTGGCATTTGATAATGTTTTTTTATTAATGTAGACTACCTTAAAAAATCTGCCGAACTGCTTTCTAATCCATCAGCAAGTGTTTAAGTTTCTATTGATGGCTATTAACATTTGCATACTGATCTTTGTGTTTTACAATATGTTATGTCTGAGCTAAAGTTGTTGAATTTATTTATGTTTTTGTAAGCTGGACAGTTTAAGTGAAATGGTATGTCAATGCTTGTTTATTAATCAGAGGGATTGAAGGACTTGAATGTTGTTGATAAAAAGTAAAAAAAATAAACTGATTAAAAGACCTTGTATTATCACAATTCCTTCTAAAGACAATGATATCGATTCAACCTTCTGAAAAAACAGTACTACAAAATAGTGTAATGTTGGGAAATTACGGCTCACTAATTTCCACCACCCAGCCCAACAATAATAGTAAAGAAATAAGAACAATACACAACACAAGATTTAACGTGGAAACTCCAAAACAGGAGAAAAACCACCGGCCCCCAAAGAGAGAAATACACTATATCACAAATTGTTACAATGATATAGACGACTCTCTTAAGCCAACTACACTCTCCAAAATATTTAACTAATACAACTCTCAAACAAGGGTAAGAAAGAAAAAAATAATCAAATACTTAAAGTGTATTGATTGGTGCAATTTGGAATGAAGACTTAGCCCCTCTTATATAACCAAGTCACTCACCCCTCACATCTTCCTCCCACCTATGTGGGATACACATATCTTCTACTAGCCAAAATAAACCAACAAATCTCCACCTTTTGGATAGAAGAAGATAACCATACTTCCACATTGCGAAGATAACCGACGTAGACGCTTCCTCGACGACAACTTCAAGATCCTCATCTTCATGCCGTTGACATTATCTCCCAAGAGACAAAACTTGCATCCCCATCCATACGCAGAGTATGAAATTGTTCTTTAAGACACAACCGATTTGAGATGCCCTTGCCCTGGTACAACTTCTCTAGTTTAACCCAAAGCTCCTTTGTCGTTGATAACCCGTGCACATTTGCAAGCACGTTCTTTGCAAGACACAAACGAATCGCACTTGCTGCCCTCAAATCCATATCAACCCATTCTTCTTCATCGAACTTACTGCTAGAATCACTGCCAGGAACAAGGGTGGGTTTACCCTTCAAAGCCTTGTGTAAACCGGACTGAATCAACACATCCTTGACTTGAACCTGCCATAAGCCAAAATTGATCATCCCATCAAATTTCTCTACATCAAACCTCATTGGACTGAACTTCGACATCGTATCTGTATCCTATAAACAACACTTTCTCTGATTTTGCTCACGTTTCGAATAGCCAAAAGATGTAGCAGGTAGCCAGGACCCTTTAAATCGGAAATCCACAACTCGCCACTAACAAATCCAACTATTACTACGAATCAGAAAAAATATTGTCTAACCAGATACTCTATACGATCAATAGAACTCGTTTCTGATGTGGACGATCCACTTCCGTGGCAACCACAGAGCATACTCCGACTCCTATAACCGAGACCCCCGTCAAACCTAACGCTCTGATACCAGTTGTTGGGAAATTACGGCCTCACTAATTCCCACCACCCAGCCCAACAATAATAGTAAAGAAATAAGAACAATACACAACACAAGATTTAACGTGGAAACTCCAAAACAGGAGAAAAACCACCGGCCCCCAAAGAGAGAAATACACTATATCACAAATTGTTACAATGATATAGACGACTCTCTTAAGCCAACTACACTCTCCAAAATATTTAACTAATACAACTCTCAAACAAGGGTAAGAAAGAAAGAAATAATCAAATACTTAAAGTGTATTGATTGGTGCAATTTGGAATGAAGACTTAGCCCCTCTTATATAACCAAGTCACTCACCCCTCACATCTTCCTCCCACCAATGTGGGATAAACATATCTTCTACTAGCCAAAATAAACCAACATGTAAAACTAGATAAAACTTGTAGACATGTAGTTTGTTGATCACTCCATTACAAAATAAATGCATTATTGGTGTCTGACACACAAATTTAAATCAGTAATATTTTTTTGTCAAATGTTCTTTATATTTAGTTTAGGCACTGACTTTTATAAAGATATAAATAGCAGTACAAAGGTAAAGTTAGATTATTTATTCTGAAAATTTACAATTACATTATTAAACACCATGATCATGCATATTTTAACCGTGGGGTTTAATATGCCTGCTCAATACATAAAGAGGGGTTTAAGGATCTTAGAACGTGGCTCTCCGGTCCGGCTACCGTGAATAACCCTGGCCGACATGATGATGTCGGCGGGGTGGCCAAGTGATTAAGTCCACCTTCGATAGCGGTCGCTGATCGGAAGGCCCCAAATAAGGTCGTAGGTACTAGCTTACAAAAGACTAACCTGTTAACCTTGAAAAGATGCTGAATGATGCTGTTTTACGTAATGTGTATCGTATGCGATGGTTACGTAATGTGCTGTGTCCGGTAAACGATGATTAGGGTTTGTATTTATAGGCAAACCCTAATTCTAGAACCGTCCCAGATCATGATAATCTCATCCATAACTGACTCCCCCGAATCACAGATATAATTATGGAAAAGATATTTACTTGACAGCTAAGCAACCGCCGTACCTGGAACAAAGGCATACGCACGCCGCATACCGCACACAAGAACACGCATACGCACAATAGTGATTGTCCGCATACATTCGCGGTGCGCCTGCGGGTTGCGGTATCATTATGTCCCCCCAGTTTGATGTTATATGGCGCGAGGCGTATGATATCAAACTATTAAGCGAAAGAAAAAAACAAGAAAACGGCTAGCATTTAATATTCCGCGTGCGCCTCGATGCCATTAAATGCCTGTCACAATCGCAGAAGCCCATTCGGCGGACATGACATAAAGTGGCAGTGTGTCAGGTGCGTGCCAACCACGCGCGTACATGTAATCATACCCAACTGGCATCCACGCGCATAAATAAAGTGCTGGCCGTCGATTGCGTAACACGTGTACAGCCACGATCACACCACTCCATCCAATCTGCCCTATAAATACTCCATTTCGCAGCTCATTTCCACTTTCCTGCTTCAAGCTTCCTTGTTACGCTGCCAATTTGAATTCCGATCAAAAATCGAACATTCCGGCCACCATTTAAAGGTTAGTATTCATCTGATTACTCCTAGAAAATGACTAAAGCTAACGAGACGTATGTAGATAGCGTAGAGTCTGTTATAGAGCAGAAGCACATAGATTACTTAGTGAAACAGTATCCTCCCTTAGCCAAGTACAATCCGGTGCCCCCTTTGCCCAATCAGCGAGCCCACGAGCCACCGGAGAAAAAGGTGGCTATTTACGAACATGCTTTTAAGCATGGCAACTTTAGGGTCCCTCCCACTGATTTCTTCCTGGGCGTGCTAGATCACTTTAAGGTCGGATTAGGTCAGTTACACCCTTACGCTATGGGAAAAATAGTCTTGTTCGAGATGTGGTGCGTTGCACTCAAGAAAGTGCCCCTGGTGAAGGTGTTTTGCCATTTATACCGACTAGCCCACCACCACAAATCGTGGTTCACCTTCTTCGCTCGTCAAAACTTCACCAAGACCCCAAAATCGAATGCGGGGAATTGGAAAGAGACATTCTTTTTCGTCGACCAAACTGTGGTGAGTGCAAACTTCCCGCAAACGCTGATATGGTTCGAGAAGGTGGAGAAGGATGTAAACAAGACCCCCGCCCTGGATGAGGATGAAAGGAAACTATTAGCGGAGTGTGCAAACGCACAGCTAGTGCATCGATCATATGGGAACGTAATGCTACGGCTAGGGAAGATATCCGCACACTGGCCATGGGAGGATGTGCGCCTAGCCATAGTCGGACCTGATGGAAAGGGTAGGAATAGTATAATCGCGTACTAAACTGTTTTTGTATGAATATTATCTAACGCATGCGCGTATCTTTGCAGAAATGAGGATGAAGAAGGTGCTGACTGCGGAAGAGATTGCGGGAATCTCCTTCCGCAAGCAAGATGTGAACGTACAGCTAGAGCAGGAGAAAGCTAGCGAAAACGTGGAGCAATCGCCGGCGGCATCTGGAAACAAACGCAAAGCAGCTGAGACCTCTGCGGCTCAGCAGAAGAAGAAGAAGAAGATGACTCCCAAACAAAGGGAGGACATGCGGAACGATAACTTTGTTCCAATCGAGCCACGCTCCGCAGAACTACTTCCCCCCATCACTGGTAAGCGTCCATTCCTTGCGTCTTCACCGCATAATAAAGTTCACGTTATAACTATTTACTGATATGCAGAGCATGTGGAGGAGACGCAGCCGTCCACCCCGCGGGTCAACCCAGATCTCCAAGCTACCGCCACATCAAAGGATAAGACAATACACGTGGATTCCGACTCCACACCAACTCCTCCGCAAGGTAGCTTCCGCATTGCCAACCTCAGCCAACTCACACAGTCTTCCGCAGAAAATGCCGCAGAGCAGTCTGCTTTCCTGCAGCAAATCTTTCCGGACGAATTCCGCGAGCAACTGGCCGCTCTACCGTTTAACCAGGCACACAATGCCTTCATTCAGAACGGCCTTGTATTTTTCGGCATGTTTGCGGATCAGGCCCACCGCTCTTCCAGCATATACCAGCTAGCTTTGCGCAAAGAGGTAGAGCTAGGACTTCTGCAGGCGGGTGTAGATCAGGTCAAGAAGGATAGGGATGCTGCTGAGGAGGCGCGTAAGGCGGTTGAGTCGACCGCGAATGAAACTAAAGCCGCGCTGATTGAGGAAAGAAAAAAGAGCCGTGAGCTGGTTGGTGCGGTTGAGCAGGCGAAGGGGGATGCAGAACGTTTGCAGTCGGAGCTTGAGAAAGTTACGAGGGAAATGGATGACGCGGTAACCAACCGCGAGCTGGCAGAGGCGGATCTAGCGAAGCTGCGCACCGCACTCCCTACCATTGCGCAAAAGGTGATGGACTCAAAGCCTGTGTCCGACAAGTTCAATGCCTACGTTGATGCGGTCAGGGACCATGAAATCAACAAGGCTGTGCAGGAGGTAATCCAAGCTTGCGGTCTAACACCGCCGTTCCCCGACATCGTTCAAAAGAAGCTAAAAGAGGGAACGGCTGCAGCGTTAATGGAGGCGGAAGAAGCCATCAAGTCCATCCCTATCCCCCTAATCAACGCATTTGCTGCGGACCTGAACATATCGATCATTGGGTTTTTAAAGGAGGATTATTAGTGTTGGATTGCGCCGTAAGTCCTATGCTTAGGCAGGTATGTGTATTTTTGCAGCCCTAAGTCCCGTGTTGGGCAGGCGTTACAAACAATTACCTCTTATGCAACAACTTAATTTGATGTATATATATTCCTGATATGCATGCGTAGTGTGTTTATTTGTTTATATATCGCGAATCAAAACAAAACATGAACCGCATGCCCATGCGCATAGTTAACCAAAACTCATGCGTATGCGGGTATTACTGCGTAAAATAAACCAAACAATTACCCTTTAATAATTTAGACTCGAAAGCTACTGCGTTATCGCTTTGTCATGTACTAGAGGTGCACTATAGCTGTATGGTAAGCAACGCAACTAAAAACAAGCCAATGTTTTTATGCTTTGAGTTCCTCAAGCAAACCAATGCGAGAGTAATTACGGACAAGCAAACCAATGCTTGTAATTTTTTAAGTCGACTTTGCAGCCATCTAGTCTGCGTGGCGCTTGGCTGGGGGAAAACCAATTCCCTTTGCCTGCCGTTAACATCTAGCCTTGTAACCAAACAGGCTTCTGCCGCACGGGGGCTAGAGGACACCCCTTAAGTAGGCAGGAACCGCATACAAAAAAAAAAAGATTTAAACAACAAAAGTATGCGCGAGTAAATATTTAATTGGCATTAATCACAATTACAACCGCGACACATCCAAACGGACGAAAAATACATAGAAAAAATAATGTGCTACAATAAACTGGAGTGATCAGGTCCGCCTAGCTACATATAACATTTTTTCAATAACGTCGCATGCCAAGTGCGTTTCACAGGTTTTCCATCTAGTGTCTCGAGATGGTACGCCCCGGTATTGTTTGCCTTCGCTACCCTGTATGGACCTTCCCAACGGGGGCCCAGTTTCCCAGTATCCTCCGTATGACTTGCGTCGTTTTGACGCCAAACCAAGTCACCGCACTTGTAAGAGCGCGAACGCACACGCTGATTATAGTACTTTGCGATTTTTTGCTTGTTATTTGCTTCGTTGACAGCCGCAGAGAGTCTGCGCTCTTCCAGCAAATTAAGATTTTCCCGCAAAACTTCAGAGTTATTTTGCTCATCAAAATTTTGTATGCGGAACGTTGGTACCCCAATTTCTACGGGTACAACAGCTTCTGATCCATAGACCAAACTGAACGGGGTCTCACCAGTGCTTGCTTTGGGTGTTGTTCTATGCGCCCATAAAACCTTCGGTAGTTCATCCACCCAACC
This sequence comes from Rutidosis leptorrhynchoides, assembly GCF_046630445.1. Lineage (NCBI taxonomy): Eukaryota > Viridiplantae > Streptophyta > Magnoliopsida > Asterales > Asteraceae > Rutidosis > Rutidosis leptorrhynchoides. The sequence continues at coordinate 464,662,382 of NC_092335.1, read as the reverse complement.
AACGCGACCATGACCCAACCTAGCTTTGATTCCAGCTACTATATCCCGGTTGGTGACTTCGTACTGGCCATTGGCCTGCGGATGCGCGACAGATGTAAAAGTTTGCTTAATATTAAGCTCCGCGCACCAGCTGCGGAAAGGGTCACCCGCGAACTGCGTACCGTTATCACTAACAATTTCGTTTGGTATACCAAATCGACAGACGATGTCTTCCCACACAAAATTTCGCACCCTTTTTCCTGAGATTGCTGCCAGCGGTCTCGCTTCGACCCACTTTGTGAAATAGTCGATTGCAACAATCAAGAATTTGATGTTTCCTGCGTGTGCAGAATGTGCGTAAGGTACTGATGTGAGTAACATGTTAAGAAAATAAATGATAAAATTACCTCGGCCTTTTGGGAATGGTCCGACTATGTCGATTGCCCATTTGCAGAATGGCCACGGTGAGGAGACTGGTATCATTGGATGCGCAGGTGCTCTGCTAATAGGTGCATGTATTTGGCATGATTCACATTGCTTAACTATGCGCGCAGTATCCGCGTACATGGTGGGCCAATAATATCCTAGCCGCATTATTTTTGACACAATGGACCTGTGCCCCGAATGGAGTGCGCATGCACCCTCATGCACCTCGCGTACAACTTCCTCCGCCTCTTTCGGGCCAATGCACCTTAAGTGCGGTCCCAAATAATTCTTTCGATATAGGACGTTACCCTCAAGGGCATACAGCGGTGCCTTAACGCGGACTTTCTTTGCATCAGCGGAATCTGCAGGAGAAGTGCCATCCCGCAGAAAAGCCACGATGGGCGTCATCCATGTTGAGCTTGATTCCTCAACTGGTGCCACTAAAGGCATCATAACAATGGATTTCGCATTGAGTTCTTCTATTAGAACTTTTTTCCCCATATGATCAAAAGCCAAGGCAGCCAGTTTGCTTAGCGCATCCGCTTTCTTATTTTGCCCCCGCATTATGTGGGAGATTTGAAAAGCTTCAAACTGGTCAGCGAGGTTGTGAACAAGCGATAGATATTGCTGCATGGCTATGTCATGCGCTTCAAAATCTCCGCTGACTTGACTGCATACTAGCTTTGAATCCACATAAGCGTGCAAAATTTTAACATTTAATCTATGCGCAATGCACATACCTGCTAACAGAGCCTCATACTCTGCTTCGTTGTTTGTAACAGCAAAATTAAACCGCAGTGCGTATGTATGCTCTTCGCCATCCGGGCCTGTTAAAATTACACCCGCACCTGCACCAGATGCGCTGCATGCACCATCGGTGTACAATTCCCATGGTGACAAAGTTGGTGCAGGTGGATCCTGATGTTCTGCTGATGCCTCGACCTCCGCAGGTAATTCTGCTAGGTAATCAGCAAGTATTTGACCCTTAACCGCACTGCGCGAAGAAAAATTTATTTCATGTTCACCCAATTCAACTGCCCACTTAGCCATTCGGCCAGAAGTCTCAGGCTTGTACAACACCTGAAAGAAAAATGATTGCGTTAGTCAATGCGGTAACCCCGGTCATTGCCGCAAAGTAGGCGTTTACCGACCTGTTTGATTGGTTGATCAGTTAGAACCACGATTGGATGTGCTTGAAAATATCGGCGCAAACGCCGCGCCGTATGGACCAGCGCATATACAAGCTTTTCTATTGGTGAATAGTTTACTTCGCTTGATGTCAGCGTTTTGCTTACGAAGTAGACCGGCATTTGTGTCTGAGAAAAACCTCAGTCGTTAAATTTCTGCGATATAAATAAAGCATGTAAATTAATGGATTACCTTTCCGCGATCCGCGATGAGGACTGAGCTGACAGCTTCCTTCGATGCCGCGAGGTACAGCGTTAGCGTTTCTCCTGATACTGGCGCAGTAAGTGTTGGTAATTCTGCAAGCACCTTTTTCATCTCCTGAAAGGCTGATTCCGCTTCCTGAGTCCATACGAAGTCTTTTTTCTTCAAACAATTTTTCAAAGTATTGAAGAATGGCAACTGTCGTTCTGCGGCTTTCGACAGAAACCGTGTGATAGCCGCAAGCTTCCCTGTTAGACTCTGCACATCTTTCTTTGTCTTCGGAGATGGCAAATTATCAATGGCTTCAATCTTTTTGGGATTGGCCTTGATACCCCGCGCTGTCACCACATGACCTAAAAACTTGCCTTCCTCTTCCCCAAAACTACATTTTAGCGGGTTAAGCTTCATGTTGATCCTGCGCAGAGATGCAAACGTTTCCAGGATGTCCGCGAGCATGTCTTCCTCGGTGTTACTTTTAATTACCAAGTCGTCGATGTACGCTTCAAGATTTCTACCGATTTGGTGCTTGAATGCTGCGTCAATTACACGCTGATAGGTCGCGCCAGCATTCTTTAAACCGAAAGGCATCTTCGTGTAACAATAAATACCCTGCGGCGTATGAAAAGCAGTCTTGTCCTCATCTTCCGCAGCCATTAAGATTTGGTGATAACCCTTGTACGCGTCCAGAAAACACTTGTACCTAAATCCCGATAGTGATTCTACCTTCCAGTCTATCTCCGGGAGAGGGTAATTGTCCTTGGGACATGCCTTATTGATATCTTTGAAATCAACGCACATCCTCCAGTTACCGTCAGCCTTTTTTACCAATACAGGATTTGCAACCCATGTCTGATAACGCACTTCCCGCAGAATGCCTGCTTTGACAAGGTTGTCCACCTCTGCGCACAACCAATCACTGCGGTCTAGGGCCATATGCCGCTTCTTTTGCCTAACGGGTGTCAATGATGGATTAACGTTTAACTTATGTTCCGCAATATCCCGCGGAACCCCTGTCATGTCTGACTCGTGCCATGCGAAAATATCTGCGTTAGCTGACAGTATTCCCTGCAACTTGCCCTTCGTTTCGGCTGACAAGCCTGCGCCGATTTTAATTCGCTTATCCGGATGCAAGCGATTTGCTATTACTGCACAGTTTGCAAGTTGCTCTCCTACGCTAGGAGCGCTTACAGACGCGACAGAGCCACACAGCTCGGTTGCTTGATGTGACGCAACTGTGGCAACGCCTCCTACTGTGGGAAACTTAATCAAACCATGCACTACCGATGGGATAATGTTAAAACGCCGTATGAAGTTTCTCCCTAGCAGTGCGTTATATCGTGAAGTTGAACGAACCACATAAAAATCGACCAATTCACGCCTGATCATCTGCGGGTTCCTGTCATCCGCAAGCTCTATCATTAATTCTATTCGGCCTAGCGGCCACGAGTTTTCTCCAAAAACCCTGATAGCGTAATATCAGGCTGACGTAACTGCGCTTTGACTTCTGCCGGAAGGAAACGATAACAATGCTCATACATAATATCGACACCGCTGCCAGTGTCAACATGCATGCGCTTAACCTGGATTCCGCAATCGGGGATGCGACACTTGATGATAATGGGCTCATTAATAGAATCAATTGACATTACAGGAGGGAAAGTGATCGGGAGAAGCTCCCAATCCTGGTGATCGTTGTACTTTCTCCGATGGATGATTTTCTCTGCGTCAACCATGTTAATGGTTAAGTCGGCATTTTTCGCTTTGTCAACTTTCTGCCACGCGGAAGTCTTAGACTTCGGAGCCTCTTCTGCGGCCTTTCCCTTGTCCTTTTTAGGTGGTTTTAGATGATCCAATTTGCCTGCGCGAAGCGCTTCCAGAACCCGTTCCATCAAATTTTTACACCGATTGGTGTCGTGACCATAATCGTCATGAAATTCACAATACTTTGTTTTGTCCCGCTTTCCAAATTCTGTAAGCGGAGTTGGAACCGCGAAGGTCGCGCATACTGGCTCCGTTGCCAAAATTTCCTTGGGCGTTTTGGACAAACTTTTGAGTAGCGCATAGTTCTGATTATTGATGTCGCGCTGATTATTGTTTCGATAATTGCCATTTGATTTCCCTTTATCATTCCTGATGGGACCACCGCTAGGATACCTTCCACGAGAGTTGTTACCGCGACTTTGATCGCGCGAACGATCATCATCGTCCTTTCTCTCGTTGCGTGAGCTAGCTGTTGGAATGTCATTATCTTCGCCACTCCGCATATAGTCGTGGCATTCATTAAGTGCCTCATCATAAGTTGTTGGGACTGTATGGCGCAGACGCCTTACCAGTGTTGGATGACGTTCTGAGTTTATACCATGTATGAGTCCGGAAATCTGTTGCTCTGGTTTGAGATCTGGTATACGCAGGCACTCATTAGTATACCTTGTGAGAAATTCGCCCAAAGATTCCTTGGGCTTCTGCACGATGTCATGGCATTCAATGTGAGTGCGCTTGCGTGGTCTCTGATTCTGATATTGCAGTAAAAACTTCGTCCGCAGATCCATAAACCCAGCAATACTACCCGCCGGCAACTTATTAAACCACTCACGAGCAATACCCTGTAGTGTCATAGGAAATATCTGACACGCAACCGGATCCACCCAGCCTTGAGTGCGCATTGCGCCTTCAAAGCGCTGTAAAAAATCATCTGGATCGGTCAGGCCATTGTAAGTACCCAACGTGCTAGGTATCTTTGGTGCTGATGGAAACGGGTATGCGGATATATGCGGAGGAAACTTGTCAAAGGTAGTCGGTAGCTCGAAGGGTGGTTTAACAGGATCCCCTTTCAAATTTGCAAAGAAACGCTTCATCATGTCCTGAACAAAGTCAGGTTGTGAAAATAAGTGAACCATATCGGGAGGTGCGGCCTGCATGAATTGACTTGCAAGATTTGCCTGCCCTTGAACATTTTGCCAAGGTTGACCCTGCGTCTGCGGATATAACCAAGGCTGCTGCGATGGAAAAGAGGGATAACTTGAAGACGCAGAGTACACAGGTGGCTGTAAAGGAAGCGAAACCTGTGGCGCAGATATCTGCGAAACTTGAGGATACACACTTAAAAGCCCAACTGTATGCGCTGTGCTTTGCTGCTGCGCTGTTATCGGCGCCCAATGAGAGTTCGCATCTGGGATGACCCCAAATCCCCAACTATTAAGTAACGCCTGCGCATCTGCAGGAGTTAAAAATTGTGAAACTGGGCGCGGTGGTTGCCAAGGTTGCAACGGTGTAAATGACGAATTCTGCTGAATGCTCTGCGTATGCAGAGGTATTGAAACAGTGGTACTGTAAATAGGTACCTGGCCGCAGCAAACCACATGCGGCCCCGTTGTTCCACCGCCAGTGCTTGCAAAGATGACCCTTGGATCCACTGACGAAAAGTCCAGCCGCGTGGTTGTGACTGGTGAGTTTGCTCTTGGCGGTGTGACCCCGTCCGAATATATCGGCTTGTACCTCTGAAAGGGTTCGCCGGATATAGGTGGAGGGTATATCGTGTATCCCGCCTGAGTAGCGGCCCCCGTAGTCATAACCGGTGTATGTTGACTACCAGACGGTGCGTTCAGAACATCTGTTTGGGTATGTTCCGATGATTCCTCGGAAGTCATGATACTGTTAAAGAAAAAATTCAAAAATTTTGTAAATAACGAGTCATACAATTCAAAACCTTAAAAGAAAAAGCAATTAAACAGTCTTGAATTAATTCGACTCTCAATGAAAGCACCACTTGATCATGCATATTTTAACCGTGGGGTTTAATATGCCTGCTCAATACGTAAAGAGGGGTTTAAGGATCTTAGAACGTGGCTCTCCGGTCCGGCTACCGTGAATAACCCTGGCCGACATGATGATGTCGGCGGGGTGGCCAAGTGATTAAGTCCACCTTCGATAGCGGTCGCTGATCGGAAGGCCCCAAATAAGGTCGTAGGTACTAGCTTACAAAAGACTAACCTGTTAACCTTGAAAAGATGCTGAATGATGCTGTTTTACGTAATGTGTATCGTATGCGATGGTTACGTAATGTGCTGTGTCCTGTAAACGATGATTAGGGTTTGTATTTATAGGCAAACCCTAATTCTAGAACCGTCCCAGATCATGATAATCTCATCCATAACTGACTCCCCCGAATCACGGATATAATTATGGAAAAGATATTTACTTGACAGCTAAGCAACCGCCGTACCGGGAACAAAGGCATACGCACGCCGCATACCGCACACAAGAACACGCATACGCACAATAGTGATTGTCCGCATACATTCGCGGTGCGCCTGCGGGTTGCGGTATCATTACACCACAATGAAAATTGAGTCGTGTTATTAAGTAAAAATTGAAAGACAAAGCCCGTAAAGAGTAATTAGTGAGATTAAACTTTAACCACCTTTGAAGATTTCAAGTGTATAACCACTAGTCTACTCTTTGAGGTTGTCATTTTATTTAAAATTGAAAAATAGTACATTAGTATTTGTTCCATCAAAATTCCTCCTCTTTTGATATAATGAAGCCATGATTTTCGTTTTTTATGGTTAAGACTGAATTATGCAAATGAAAAATTCGATCATTATTTTATTTGTATTAGAATCAAGGGTGTTCATTGGTTCAGTTTTTGATTTTTTTCAATTTTGTTTGTTTAATTTTGAAAATTTTAAGAGCAAAACTAAAAATTGAATTCAAAATCAAAACAGAATTGAAATTGAATTTCAATAAGAATATTTAAAACGCAATCCATTAATATATTTTGTTTACTAATAAATATTTATATTTATTTATTTGGAGGCCATGTGACCAAAATATACCCCTTATTCGATCTCCTAATCCTATATCGTACATAAATACGGAGTAAATAAATACATCATCTTAATTTTTAGGGTTTAAGGATTTCATTCGGAACTGCATCTTACAACCAGTTTGATTGAGGGCATGCAAATACAATTCCAATCTTAGATTTGAAGGTAACTGATTACATATGCTTCTATCTTTTACTCTATAATTCGATGAAGAAATCGTTTGTTTAGGTAACTGATTACGTATGCTTCTAAAACCCTAGACGTGCCAGTTTTAGTTTTTTCACATTGTCTATTGTCGATATTTAAATAAATGAAGTAAATAAACCATATACCGCACATAGTAAACCCTAATTCCAAATTCCTAATTCTACAACAATTGTGGCGTTTTATCCACAACTTTAAATCGTTATCAACATGTACATTCATGAGGTTAATTTCTTCACATCCAGTTAATATCAGCTAATTTCACTACCTATAGTCGTTTGATTTATTGCTATACATGTATATATACTGATCTTGTATGTTCACGTTTTAGTAATTTAATTTAAATAAAGTCGTTTTTTAACTAATCATAGATACTCAATTAGGTTGTCATTCGTTTTATAATGTGTATATTGTGTTTCTGACGTAGTGATTCATATATTGGTGTTATTATCCATATTATGACCTTGTATATATTATGTAATGCAGTATTTGTACAAACAGTGATAAAATGGCAGAGACTGAGATTGAGAGGAGTTTCAAGAGGAGGGACAAGCTTTTGGAGATGGAACACGAAGTACAAAAATGGTGGGATGAAGGCCGTGTTTTCGAGGCAGAAGCTAGCGAACAGTTCCCTAAGGAAGGAGATAAGTTTTTCGGGACATTTCCGTTTCCTTATATGAACGGGTACTTGCATTTAGGGCATGCGTTTTCTCTTTCGAAACTGGAGTTTGCTGCAGCTTATCACAGAATTAGGGGTGCTAATGTGCTTTTACCGTTTGGTTTCCATTGTACTGGGATGCCAATTAAAGCGTCTGCCGATAAACTCAAACGGGAGATTGAAAAATTCGGTAATCCCCCCGTTTTTCCTCCTTTTTTGGATGAAGAGGAGATTGTTGTTAGTCAACCTGAAGTCAAATCTAATGAACCAAGTAAGTTCAAGGGGAAGAAAGCAAAGGCGGCTTCAAAAGTTGGTAGAGAAAAGTATCAATGGGAGATAATGCGCGGTTACGAGTTATCAGACACTGAGATTGCTAAATTTCAAGATCCCAAACAGTGGCTTAGGTTTTTTCCTCCATTGGCAGTTGAAGATCTAAAAGCTTTTGGATTGGGTGCTGATTGGAGAAGGTCATTTATTACAACAGAAGTTAACCCTTTTTTTGACAAGTTTGTTAGGTGGCAGATGAGGAAGTTGAAACAATTAGGGAAGATTGTTAAAGACTTAAGATACACGATTTACTCACCGTTGGATGGTCAACCGTGTGCTGATCATGATCGTTCATCAGGTGAAGGTGTTATACCTCAAGAGTATACTTTGATCAAAATGGAGGTGGTCCCACCGTACCCTACCAAGTTTGCGCATTTAGAAGGAAAAAAGAAGGTTTATCTAGCTGCAGCAACCTTAAGACCTGAGACAATGTATGGGCAGACGAATTGTTGGGTGTTACCAGATGGGAAGTATGGGGCGTTTGAAATAAATGAGAATGAGGTGTTTATTTTGACTGAACGTGCAGCACGTAATTTGGCTTATCAGCGTTTATCTATTGTTCATGAAAAGGTTACTCGTGTAGTGGAGTTGACTTGTCAAGATCTTATAGGGTTACCAGTTCGATCACCATTATCGTTTAATGAAATTATTTACTGTCTTCCAATGCTCTCGGTTATGACTGACAAAGGTACTGGGATTGTTACCAGCGTCCCCAGTGATTCACCGGATGATTTTATGGCGTTGCAGGTACTTATTCTTGCATACATAATAGTAAGTAGATGATAATGATATATGGTTTGCTGTGTAATAATGCTGTTTGCTTCATACAGTTGACTAATGTTGCAGTTGGAACTTAACTTTTGCCCTCTTGAGTTTTATGGGGTGTTTGTATTTGCAAATGTTTTGGATTTTAATGGCTTATATATAACTTATAAACCTAATAATATGTTTAAAAAATTGAAGCCTAGTTATTTTCTAGCATATCTTCTCACATTTTAGCTTATAAGCTCAACAAAATAGGATTATTCACCACAAAGTGGTGCAAATTGTCTTAGGCTTTATAAGACTAATTGGGATTTTGTAGTTCACCGGCATGACTAGGCCAATTAGGTCAAGAGTCGCAGTCAACGATGGTCAACGGGTCCAAATCGGTCAAAAGTTTACTACTATGCCGAAGTCTGACTTATTTGGTCAAAATGGGTCCAAGCCGGTTAGTCCTGACTTCACCCTTTAGTTCCTACAAGGTCCCAAGCGGTTACCCCTGACTAGCGACTTTGACAACCTTGATCAGATCATAAGTAATCTTTTTATTAAAGGTAGAAACTATGTATGAAGAAATGAAATTAATATGAGAAACCAAGAATTAATTGGGGAAAATGAAGATTGGAAACATGTGAATTGTTATTAGTAAAATTTGGTCAAATAGGTCCTTTTCCTCATATATAACCAAATTTAGAAACTTTGTATGAATAGGAGTAAGAAAGATTATAATTTGATTTTGATATTGTTACAAGTCTAACACCTTTCACATAAAAATTGTAGGATTTGAAATCAAAAGCTCCTTTCAGGGCCAAGTACGGAGTAAAAGACGAATGGGTATTACCCTTTGAGATCATCCCAGTTATCGAACATCCCGAATTTGGTGACAAGTCTGCTGAAAAAGTATGCACTGATATGAAAATCAAGAGCCAAAACGAGAGAGAAAAGCTCGATGCAGCTAAAAAAGTCATCTACAAAGGTGGTTTCTATGAAGGTACAATGATTGCCGGTGAATATACAGGAATGCGGGTTCAAGATGTCAAAAACATAATCCGAAACAATTTATTAGAACAGGGTCAAGCTGTCGTGTACAGCGAACCCGAGAAGAAAGTCATGTCACGATCAGGTGACGAGTGTGTAGTTGCTTTAACCGATCAATGGTATATTACATACGGTGAATCCACCTGGCGAAAAGCTGCAGAAAAATGCTTAGCTGATATGAATTTGTACTCTGATGAGACCCGTCATGGGTTTGAACATACATTGAGCTGGTTGAACCAATGGGCATGCTCTAGAAGCTTTGGTCTCGGGACCCGCATTCCATGGGACAACGAGTTTCTTGTTGAATCATTATCTGATTCCACCATTTATATGGCTTACTATACGGTCTGTCACTTGTTAGAAAACAACAAGGAATTGATAAAACCTGATCATTTGACAGATGATGTCTGGGATTACATGTTTATATCTGGGCCCGAACCTAAATGTTCAGAAATTGATCTGTCACTTTTGAAAAAGATGAAGAACGAGTTTGAATACTGGTACCCGGTTGATCTTCGTGTTTCTGGTAAAGATCTAATACAGAACCATCTTACGTTTTGTATTTATAACCACGTTGCATTATTTCCTGAGAAATATTGGCCACGCGGGTTCAGATGCAACGGTCATATTATGTTGAATGGTGAAAAAATGGCAAAGGGAAAAGGGAATTTCTTGACATTGAAACAAGCGATTGATGAATTTTCAGCTGATGCCATTAGATTCTCACTTGCTGATGCTGGTGATGGTATGGATGATGCTAATTTTGTGTCTCTAACTGCTAATACTGCAATTTTGAGGCTAACTAAAGAGTTAGGGTGGATGGAGGAAGTTGTTGCTGCTGCTGAGTCAGCAGGTTTAAGAGTGGGCCCGCCTTGTAATTATGCTGATCGTGTGTTTGATAATGAGATGAACATTGCTGTAAAAATCACTGAGAAAAATTACAGTGAGTATATGTTTCGTGAGGCTCTTAAAACAGGGTTTTTTGATTTACAAAATGCTAGGGATGAGTATAGGTCTTCGTGTGGTGACACGAGCGGGATGAATCGTGATCTTGTATTGCGGTTTATGGATGTTCAAACACGTTTGATTGCTCCAATTTGCCCGCATTATTCTGAATATGTATGGAGGAAGATTGTAAAGAAACAAGGGTTTGTTATTAAAGCTGGTTGGCCTGAAGCTCAAAACCCTGATGTTACCCTTCAAAAGGCCAATCGATACTTGCAGGACTCTATATCTAATTTCAGGTTCACCTCAATTCAATGTTTGATAAATTTTTATTATTTTGTTTGTTTATCTGTTTTATGATAAATCTTTGATTTTTTTGTCTTGTTATTAACTTGTTTCAGGAAGCTTCTTAAGAAGCAGGCTTCTGGTGGGTCCCAACCAACAACAGGTTTGATATATGTGAATGAACAATATGATGGTTGGAAAAGAGAATGTCTGAACATTTTAAGAAATAAATTCGATACTCAAAACCGTAAGTTTGCATCTGATGCTGAGATGATACAAGTGTTGCAGAAGAGTGAAGTAGTCCAGAAAGAAAATAATAATTTTAAGCAGACTCTGAAGAAATGCATGCCGTTTTTGAAGTTTAAGAAGGACGAGACGTTGACACTTGGCGTTCAAGCATTGGATCTAAGGTTACCGTTTGGTGAGATTGAGGTTTTTCAGGAGAATCTAGAGTTGATAAAGAAACAGTTGGGCCTTGAAAAGGTTGAAATATTGTCGGTTACCGATCCAGATGCTGTCATTAAGGCTGGCCGCCATGCTAATTTGTTGAACCAAGCTCCACCTTCACCTGGATCTCCTACTGCGATATTTTTATAGGTGGCAAAATGGGTGGGCGATGGGTCAAACAGTTTAATGCATGAATGATGAAACTTGTCATCTTTTATCCAGTTTTTGTTTTCTATAGAGTTGAAGGTTTAGTTATTATTATTTTGTTAAAGCATAATTTGATCCTTTTTAATTTTATTTACCCATTGATCACTAAAGTTTATCATTTTTCGATGTTTTTGTGTTAGATATATGGGTGCTTTTACGTATGCCAATCGTGGTGTGCATCAGTTCATTTACATGTAAATGGTTGAACCTCTCCTTATGTGTGTGTACTTGCAAAATTAATAAGGATAAACATATATGACAAGTTCTTTATACGTTTAGAGTATCGTACAAATGTTTTGAACTTAATCTTTATAGTGCTATTTGATCGAAAAATCATAGTGTAAAATGGTTGAACCTCTGCTTATCTGTAACCGTGCTTCTTGTAACCAACAGGACGTATTTCAAGGCCGATGTTCGTTTCAAGAGAAATCAGGAAAATTTCAATTTCAATTATGTAACATATTTCATACTATGAAACGGAGCCTAAAATTCTAGGCATAAAACCAAATCAAGATAGCCTTACCTACAAAAAAACTTGGTGCTTACAAAATTCCAATCTCACGCATGCGAAGAAGGGGGCGCAATTGCGAGAATCTAAAAACGAGGTCTCACACCCACTACAATGGAGTCCACGTCACGAAGTACAAACAATAATCCCTCACACAGCGAGGGTCACTTTTGTGGTCGCAATATCGGCTCTGTCTTGAGTTCCAAAGGGAGAAATAATGTCGCCACTGCAAGATTTTATGAGGTTCGCGACCTTGAGGATCATTTCGCGGTCGCGAGATGGTTATGACTTTTTCCTTGTTTGTAATTCTAAAACCTCGAGACAATATTATACATCCATTACCATTTTACCAAAAAACACTGTACACGAAATACTAAAGGTTTAGGGTCATTGTTTATCATATTTCAAGAGTACTTACTTGACGTTTGTAACAATCATTCACCATAATATTGGTTACTTTTTTTTGGTAACGAATTGGCTCTCCACAGCAGGTAAACCTCGGAAAATCGGAACTCAGGAGTGGCGACATGAAATATGTCATTTATTTTTACGTAATTTTGTTTATAGTTATTTTATATTGTACTATTAATCGGTGTGGGTAGGTCATCTATTATAAGCAGTGTTGTAAAAAAACGCCCGGACATTCGAAACTCAGGAGTGGCGGCATGGAATGTCCTTTATTTTTACATATTTTTGTTCTAGTTATTTTATATTGTACTATTAATCGGTGTGGGTGGGTCATCTATCATAAGTAGTATTGGAAAAATCCCCGGAACAGCCGTCGCAACTGATTTACTTGTGCACTGTAGCAACGGATGTAAACACACGTAAAAAACAGTCAACGATTAAACAACGGTAAAAAAAGGTCAAAAACTAAAAAAAAACGGCTGAGAAGGGGCCGAGACGGTGTTGAGACGGATTTTGACCAACTATGACTTTTAATATATATTTTAAACATAAACATGATTTCAAATTAAAGGCAAATATTTGAAATTAAACATATATATTTGCTTATAATTTTACAAATCTACGTTTAAAATGTTTATGTTTGAATTGAAATACATATTAAAAGTCAATGTTGGTCAACACTTGTCTCGAACCCGTCTTGACCGTTGTGACGCTCCAAGGTCACAATCGACTCGACCCCGTCTCGGGTATTTTACAACCTTGATTATATAAAAACAACAACAATACTCAATCCCGCATTTGCGAGGTATGTGGGAAGTGAAATGTAAACAATCTTTTATCTACCCTATAATAAAAGAGAACTCGTTCTTCCATCCACGTGTAGAGAAAATCATTTTCCACTTACGGGAAGAAAAAGTCATCACTATCTCTACTTCATGATACAGAGATCGCTTCCGCGAGAGCCTTGATTATAAGCAGGTTTAAAGCCCCGAAGAAAAAAAAGATTCACAAAACTATTTTGTAGTGTTGAAGAATAATATTATCGTTGAAAAAATTGTTTATTATAGTAATGCTCAATACTCAAACAAAGCAAGTCACAACTACATTATGAAAAAAATTCTTAGGCTATGCATGCCGCAACGTCATTACAAAAAGGATATAGTCGAAACAATATACAACTTTATAAACGAATATAAGTCTAATTCATACAACAAATAACGTTAAGTGATTTTATTTATCTTTTGATAATGAACGTGTACTGCGGATCAGTGTGCAACATAGGCCTTCAACTTATATATATTATACTATTACTATTATGTTTGGCCCAAAAATTTAACGTGGGCTTGGTCCAATACGTTTTCACTAGAATCTAGGGTTTGTGTATCACTCAGTAATATACAAATAAGATTTCACTGTCATAACACCACTTGTCACTTTCCCCAAATCCAAAATCCAAATTCTCGGAATGTCAAAGGTAAATCCTCTACTGTTTCAATCATTTAATACTCTAATTTATTCTTTCAATCTCATCCCCACTTTTATTTATTTAATTATCACTGTTCAACTCGATGTCATATGTTAATGTTAATATTATCTCGAATTTTCAACTAATTTAGGTCAACAAAAAGGTTTCGGAGGTCGTCAAGAGTAGTACTACCACCACCGGTGTGTTTTCTAATTTAATTAGCGACTGGTATTATGTTATTATGTATGTATGTGTGTGTTAGTATGTGACTCTGAATTTTGGTCACATAATCCTGTTATCTAGCTAGGGTTAATCCTAAGTTCTTCGTAAATCTGTATTATAGTTTGATTAGTTTACTATTTTTAAGAAGATCTTGGTACTTGTGATTATCTGTAAGAATAACTAAAAATAAAATAATAATTATAATTAATATTAATATTAATAATTAATAATTAATAATTTGTATAATAATAAAATAATTTGAAGTAAAAAAGAAATAAGAAGAAGCTTGTATGGTTATTTTATCATGGATTAATTCTGAGTTAATGCTGAAAAGAAGCAAAGTAAGTAAGAAGCTTTTATGTTATGGTAATATTATGTTGAGAAATTTATGTAGCTGTGTATGATACTTTTTGATCATTCATGATGCATCTTCACTATAACTTACAGTACTACACTATCTTGATTGTTCAATAATTCCTTACATATATCTATGTTTAATCTATTATTCAGGAAAAACGACTGATCCAGTTGTTAAGAAAACGTCTTCTGAATCGAAATCGACAGGAAGTGGTCCATCTGGAACAACACCAACTGAGCCATATGAACGATTATCCGGGAATCCTTTTGACTTTTCAGCCTTTGCTGGTTCACTCAAAGACTATGTATCGTACTTCCCCTTTCTTCGCCAAACATATATATCTATATCCATATATCTGTATCTTATTATATGGTTGAAGTTGAGTTGTAACAGGTTAACACGGATAATGTTTTTGTACAATCCGAAACGGGTTGTGTTTTGCTAAGACATTATTACTTGTTTAAAAGTATAAATCAAATAATCAGTAGTGTATCATTTGAATGACAAATAATTTACGAGCCTTTTTTAACCTATTTTCTTTTCTTTTTAGCTAATGTTTATCTTTTAATGTTACCTGTCTGTCTGGCTATCATATTTATTTATATATATATAATATAATTGCCTAGGTAACTCATGTTGACTAGTATCTTATTACATAAATACATAATAATGTGCTACAAGTACAAAACTGACTGCTAAATGAATGTTTTATTGTGTGTATGTATGAATATGAATGGCAGGATCCATCAGTATATGATCAGATCGTCAAGAGTTTGTCTAAAGATGAAAAGAAACTGCTTAAAGAGGGAGTGGACCGCATCAGACAAGTACCATCTCTAAAGCCTGTTTTACAAGAGTTAAAAATAGGTGGTCGGGATGCGATAAAGAGGTAGGTATAAGCTTTTTTATATCACTGTTTGTATGCTTATTTGGTCCAGTTCGATTTTATTCTAATTTGAATGTTGTTGTTGCAGTTTTTTATAGGTAACTGTTCTTCACATTTTGCATTTTCTTGTGTTTGACTAAACTTTAGGTACTTGAATGACAAAGATTTATTTGCAAAAGTTGTTGACGCGTCTGGGGTGCTTCAAGTTAACGAAGACGGCTTTATTCATGATGCTGCTAGATTGGGTTTAATCAAGGTACTTAATCATCTTCATGTGATACTTAACCCATTCATTCATTCACTTATGAAAATAATAATACTTACATATGCTGTTCAAAGGAACAAGTTAAATTTTTATATTTTTTTCTTTTTTAAATGAATAGAGTTTGAAGAAAGCAATAGCTTCCGGTGCCGATGTAAATAAAAAAGATTCTTCAGGGATGACATCGTTGCATTATGCATGTGCAAAAGGGCAGGTAAGAAGATTTTATGTATTTTAATAAACTTTTTTCTCAAATTTTCTTATTAGCCATGTGAATCGGGATATATTAATTTTTGGTTATCTAATATTATAAATTATAATAATCCAACAACAGGTGGAATGTGCTAAAGTTCTTCTTGAGGCAGGAAGAGCCAATGTTTATGCTTTAGATAAGAACAAGAACACAGCCCTCCATTATGCTGCTGCTTATGGTAGGAAAGAATGTGTTCCACTTTTGTTCGAATACGGTGATGTTTTGATTGGGTAAGTTTTATAACCATATTAATTATCATACATTCCCCTACGTGTCTCGATTCTACAAAAGTTCAAACTAAAGCATTACTGTCAAAACTTTGGTGGCATTATTATAGGCGTGTTGGGCGGCCACCTAGGTAAATATTTAATATCTGGTTTGGTTTTGATTGCTCTTTTTTTGGTTCTGCAGAGAACTAAAAAACTCGGAGGGGAAAACAGCTACTGAAGTTGCAACACTTAATTACCGGGAAGATGTACTGATGGTGATGTTGGCATATGTTATGAAAAAAATGATGTAGTGAAGGTGTTTTAGAAGGATTGCTACTTTCTTATTAATTAGGTTCAGGTGGATTTTAATTAGTGTAATGTTTATAAGATTTAAGAGGATTTGGTTTGGTTCCCATCCCTCCCTAGCTAGTTAAGTGATACTTTGTTGTATTAAGTCGGTTAAAATTTCACCTTTAATTGTTTGTTAACTAACTAATTAGAGTATGATTATGACAAGTCGGTCAACCATACCGGTTTTTGTCTACCGCATATTTTACAGGCTAATACTTGATTGTTTTGCTTCTCGTCGCGTCTTTATCAAGGAAACACTTGATAGATACAACTTCTTTACATATGTGCCAAACTCAGTGTTGTATAAAATACTTGTGTCAAATTATGGCAGGCATATAGAATACAACACCAAAGGTTCGTATATAGAATATGACAACTTAAAATGTATTACTATAATTGTTCTTTTTTAAAGTGTATAGCTATAACTTTAATCATTCTGATCATTTTATTTATTGATGAAAGTAGCTGACATTGTGCAAAATCAATGGCAGTGGCCTGAAAACTGAGTTAATATGTTTCCAAGGCTGCATAGATTAAAAAGTCCCAACTTGACTGATAACATGAAACAGAGTGTTATGGGTCACAACTCACAAATGAATGAATGTTGAGAATAATAAAGTGAGTTTTTCCACTAAACAAGCTTGGAATAGTTTTTGGCTAAAAGTTCACACGCGTAAGATGTTAATATTGTTTCCTATTTATAATATACTAGATTTAAGAGCCCGTGCGTTGTACGGCAGCTCTATATAATAACATTCGAAAACGTTAGTATTAAAATTGATTAAGATACAATTACAATGAAAAATCACTTATGTATTGAGATTATTAGTATTGTAAACGTTATTAATGAACGTTATTAATGAACACAATTACAATATACCAATCAATTGTTCATACAATTAGAATTTAACTGTAAGTAGCTATGTAAAGTAACGATTATTATATATGTAATCGTACCGTCCCAGTTACCGGTTTGCTTTAGTTGGCATTGATATTATTCTCTTTATTCATATGTGACCTTTTTTTTTTTTTATAAGAATATTCTTCCTAACTCTTCTTGCAAGCACATAGTTTTTCCATAAAGCATTGTAAATCAAGAAAAACCAACAGTTAACATTGTATAAAATAAAGAACACTTTATTTTAGCAAAAGCAATTAAAAATAGTTGAATTCAAGTCA
Organism: Rutidosis leptorrhynchoides; assembly: GCF_046630445.1. Classification (NCBI taxonomy): domain Eukaryota; kingdom Viridiplantae; phylum Streptophyta; class Magnoliopsida; order Asterales; family Asteraceae; genus Rutidosis; species Rutidosis leptorrhynchoides. The sequence goes on along the minus strand of NC_092335.1, from coordinate 464,644,788 downwards.
AAGCGTTATAATCATATCTACAAAAAGTATTGTGATTTTTATGGGCGATAATGTAGTTCTAATGAGGCTAATAGATAAGTTGAAATAATAATACAAACCTCTTAAACGTGTTGGGCATCTCCAATTACACAAACCTTCAACCGAGACGCTTGTCCATTTGTGGGTCGTAGTTCTTGAAACCAATTATGGAGCTCAATAGTCTAAGGTTACAGTTGTTTTCTTTAGCATCAGTGGTAATGTGAGCAATTGCCCCACTATGAGTTTACAGTCAAATCGAAATTACTCATTTATCAAACAAAAATTTAACCTGCCATAGCAACTAAGATATTTAGAAACGTATATAAATATAACCCGATACTAATAAACAATTTTACATATACCTCAATACTAAAACATACATATATCCAGAATGTATCTCATAAGAATTAACATTGTTACATAATCTTGTTTATGAAAGTCCAAAACATTGTAATACCATACAAAAATAGGCCACAAAATACCTAAATCTTACTTATATTAAAGTTAACAGAATTTATACACATACCTCATGAGTCATGATAGATAAGCTTAGCTGTGTTCAAATTCATTTATGCATATACATAAAAAAAAAATATATAAAAAAAAAAAAAAAAAAAACAGAGTACTAATTATGCTATACAAGGAAAAATAGTACATGTATATGTTTCTATAGAAGCAAATGCTACAGACCTTTCGCAGCCGAAAATTTACAAACTATGAACAAAATATAAAAGGGAAAAATCTTTAGCAGGGACATTGATTAATCGATACCCATTCGATTGTTTATATCCGTGACATAATAACTAGAATTTATCAACCATTGTTGCGATTCAATCGAAGCCTTCGCTAGACGTTTAGAAATACACGCAAAACTCAACGACTGCATGTTAGAATTGTAGAGGAACACACCACAACAGGTTCTTGAAATGCTTGCTATATCTGCTCTTCCAAACCGAGTAGCTACAAATCCATTTAGTACCTTGCCATATGCGCTTTCCAACTTCGGATTTTGCAATATTCAAGTTCACGTACTTGTATAGCTTCTTCCAAAGAAGATGGGACATGGTCTTCCAACGCCCACCATTTTAGAAACAGTGCCCAAACCACCATTGCGAATTTGCAATTGATTATAATGTGATCTACGCTTTCAATTTCATCGATACAAAGAGGACATACGACCGAGTTAATGAGCAGAGACAAATTTTTTGTTGTAAAGAGTCCCATTTGGTTCTAAAATCCATCTCTGCACATCACTTTTTTCTTCATATAAAAACACCTGAGACAGCAAAGTACTTCAGTTTTCGAGATCCCCTTGTGACCGACCTCTATGAGGTCTTGACCAACACCCCTCGAACGTATAACGACCATCACAGACTTTGAATCTCTCCTTAACTGTAGCATCTTGTTCTGTTTCCAAATCATAGAGACTTGCAATTGTGCAAAATCATCTTTAAATCAATGTGTCCCAAGCCATTGATCACTCCAGAACTTGGTCTTGCTGCCATTTCCAATATCTTTGATGAATGAATTTGAAAATCCATTACCAATATTGTCAATTACGTTCCCGGCCTTGATGATATCTGGCCATGTTGAGCCGCCTTTGAGAAGCCTGAAATTGTTAGCAGTGATATCTAAATCACCCCCCGCCCCATAGATGCTAGTGACAATCTTAACACATAAAGCATTTTGGTCGTTTTTAAACCGACACCATCATTAGCTCAAGAGAGCACGATTTTTAACAAATAGTGAGCCAATGTTTAAAGCCCCTATCATGTATGGTAACAACATGTTTTCCCATTTTAACTAACAAAGTTTTTTCCCGAATCGAACCCCCCAAAAGAAAGCGCACCTTACAGATTCAAAGAGTTTGATCACACACGAAGGAGTCCGGAAAAGAGAGAAATGGTACAATGGCAAACTACTAAGTACCAATTTAACACGAGTCAAACGACCACCAAAGGGCATGGATTTGCTTTCCATTTCGAAAGACGTTTTTGGAACTTGTCAATTACCAGTTGCCAAACGAGAGACTTATTCATTTTGGTACCCAAAGGTAGGCAAAGATAGTTAGATAGGTGAAAGCTAGTGACCCGACTGTACAAACGACGTGCCATGGAGACAATTTGATCAAACGGACCCCTACACCGAATAAGCTGCAAATGGTCGGCACGACCCTCAGGCTAGCTAGTGGTGCAGATAGCCGACAGGTCGTACCAAGGACCATCTTTGTTTTTGCGGCCTTACAGGCAGGATAGTATAACTCAGAAAGGATGATGTACCTTTTGTCCCTCCACGTGTCACTAAAATACAAAGATGCTTGTCTATAAATAAGGTCTCGAGCTCCCAGTTCAAGGAGAGGTATAACACCCCGGACACACATATACTATTTTCAGCAATAATTGCGCCACCGGAATCCTGAAGCTACACGCTCGCCACCGGAAGCTTAGGGCTACATAATTAATCATAGGTAACGTTCCTCGAACATAAAGCCTAGTATTGTCCTAGAGCCATCACTTACCGGCTAACCTGACGATGGTGAGTCGACGTTTAATTAAGAGATCATCATCTCGTATCGGGGTTATTCGCGGTGTTTCAAATTGGAGAGTTAAACTCAAATGACCCTTAAATCCCCCTAGACAAGAAGCTCCAAGGTTCCTACCGTCTCGACCAGGTCCCGTGTCTTTTACAGTCTTGATTATAAGTAGGTTCAAAACCCCAAAGAAAATAAAAAGATCCTTAGAACTATTTTTATAGCGTTGAAGAATAATATTACCGTTGACAAAATTGCTTATTAAAGTAATGCTCAATACTTAGGCAAAGCAAGTCGCAACCACGTTATGAAAAATATGAAAAAATTCTTTGCTTTTCAAGACACGTCGTTACAAAAAGGAAAAAGTCGAAACAATATCCAACTTTATACGGGAAACATCAATCCAATTCATACAACAAATGACATAACTGGTCTTATTTATCTTTTGACAATTAATGTTTCTTCCGGTCGAAACTTTCGGCAATTTAAGGCCTTTAAAATATTATACTCCGTATTAAGTTAGGCCCAAATTCTATCGTGGGCTTGGTCCAATACGGTTTCACTAAATTCTAGGGTTTATGTACTCCGTATCTTTAACTACAAAATATGATATCGCTGTCCTAATCCTTACACTTGTCACTTTCCCCAAATACAAATCCAAATTCTCGGAATGTCAAAGGTAAATTCTCTCTTGTTTTATTCATTTAATACTCCAATTATTCTTTTAATCTGATCCCCACTTGTATTTGTTTAATTATCACTGTTCAAATCGATGTCATATGTTAATATTATCTCGAATTTTCAACTATTTTATTAGGTCAACAAAAAGGTTTCGGAGGCCGTTAAGAATACTACTGCCACCGGTGTGTTTTTTAATTTAATCAGTGACTGTTATTATGTGATTTTTATACAGTTGTTACAAGGTAATGTTATTATGTAAGTGTGCTAGTATAATAGTATGTGACTGAGTTTTGGTCACTTAGTCTTGTTATCTAGGGTTAATGCTGTCATCTTACTCTTAAAAAATTATTATAGTCTGATTAGTTTACTAATTTTAAGAAGATCTTGGTACTTGTGATTATTTGTAAGATTAACCAAAAATAAAATATAAAATAATAATAATAATAATAAAATAATTTGAAGTAAAAAGAAATAAGAAGAAGCTTGTATGGTAATTTTATCATGGATTAATGCTGAGTTAATGTTGAGCAAAAGCAAAGTAAGTAAGAAGCTTTTATGTTATGGTAATATACTAATATTAACTAAATTTTATGTTGAGAAATTTATGTACTTGTGTATGATAATGTTGAGAATTTGAAGTAGTGTGTTGTATCATATTTTTTGATCATTCATGATGCATCTTCTTCACTGTAACAGACTACTTACTATCTTGATTGTTCAATAATTCATTAAATGTATCTATGTTCAATTTATTCAGGAAAAGCAACTAATCCAGCTGTTAAGAAAACGTCATCTTCTGGATCGAAATCCACGGGTGGTGGTCCATCTGGCACAACACCAACTGATGAGCCATACGCTCGATTTCCTGGGAATCCTTTTGACTTTTCAGCCTTTGCTGGTTCACTCGTTTTTCGCCAAACATATATATATCTATATCTGTATCATATTATTATTATATGGGATAAGTTGATCTGCTAAATAAATTTTTTTATTGTGTCTATGAATGGCAGGATCCATCAGTAATTCCTGAGATCTTCAAGAGTTTCTCTAAAGATGAAATGAAAATGATGAAAGAGGGAATGGACCGCATCAGACAAGTACCATCTCTAAAGCCTATTGTACAAGAGTTAGAAGCAGGTGGTAAGGATGCGATGATGAGGTATAATTAAGCTTTTTTATTATAGGTAACTAATGTTCATCACATTTTGCATATTCTTTTGTTTTGACTCTTGTTTATGACTAAAATTTTAGGTACTGGAATGACCAAGATCTTTTAAACAAACTTAATGATGCCTCTGGGTTATTTCAAGTTAACAAAGATGGCTTTGTTCATGCGGCTGCTAGTCATGGTTTAATTGAGGTACTTAATCATCTTCATTTGATGCTACATAACCCATTCAGATATGAATGAATGGGTTGATTCAAGTAACGTTTGTATTTCTAATGTGTTGAGTAAAATAATAAGAGATACATATACATATGATGTTCAAAGGAACAAGTTAAACGGGGTTGAAAGTTTAAGTTTATTTTTAATGCATAAACTATACTCCTACTATAATTGAAACTTAGATTACTACTACTCAAATAGAGTAGCTTTCGTAATCATATTTGGCACAATCATGATATTTCTTATACCATTTTGTTATATATAATCATGAATTTTTTTTAATTGAATAGGGTTTGAAGAAAGCAATAGCTTCGGGTGCTGATGTGAATCAAAAAGATTCTGAAGGGATGACACCGTTGCATTTTGCATGTGCAAATGGGCATGTAAGATTTTGTCTATTCTAATAAGCTTTCTTTCTTAATTCTTAATTTCTCTTATTAACCGTGAGAATTGGGCGATATTAATTTTTAATTATCTAATATTATAATAATCCAACAGCAGATGGAATGTGCTAAAGTTCTTCTTGAGGCAGGAGCCGATGTAGATAAAAAAGATTCTGAAGGGATGACAGCGTTGCATTATGCTTGTGCAAAAGGGCAGGTAATAATCCAACAACAGGTGGAATGTGCTAAAGAAGTTCTTAAGGCTAGAGCCAATGTTTATGCTTTAGATAGGAACAAGAATTCAGCACTGCATTATGTTGCTTATTATGGTTGGAAAGAATTGGTCCCGCTTTTGCTCGATTGCGGTGGTCCTGTGATTGTGTAAGCTTAATTTATAATCGAATTATCATACATTCCCGTAATGTTTCTCGATTCTACAAAAGTTCAAACTTGAATTATAGGCGGGTTGGGCCACCTAGGTAAACAAACATTTATATATCTGGTCTTGATTGTTGTTGTTGTTGTGCAGAACACAAAAAAACTCAGAGGGGAAAGCAGCTGTTGAAGTTGCAGCAGCTAATCACCACGTCGATGTTAATGATTGTGATGACGGCATACTGTCGGGAAAAAGTATTGATGATGCATTGATGAAGGTGTTGGAGAAGATTTATGCTTTTCCTATTATTAATTAGGTTGAGGTGGTGGGTTTTAATTAGTGTAATTAATTACTCCGTAATATTTAAGATGACTTAAGAGGATTTGGTTTGGTTCCCATCCCTATCCCTAGTAGTTAAGTGATGGTACTTTGTTCCCTAGTAGTTAAGTGATGGTACTTTGTTGTATTATGTCGGTTAAATTACACCTTTAATCGTCCGTTAACTAATTAGAGTATGATTACCGTGACAAGTCGGTCACAATGGCAGCAAAGGATGTACTTTTTGATGATGAGGCAATGTCAAGAGATGGAGTTTTTTAAATGAGAGTGTTAAATTTGAGTGTTAAATATTGGGGTGGTGATGTGAAATATTATTGTTAGTTGGGTATAAAATATATTAATTAATAATATATAAAAATATGTGGTGAAATCTGATTGGCTGAAAAAAATTTGACACACCTTTACTCTTCCGTCAGATATTCGACTGAAGCCCGGGGTGTTAAATTTTGAAGCCGCGTTAGGGGCGTCAAGGGCGTCAAAAAATTGCCAAATGGGATGACTAACGCTGCGTTGGGATCAGTCTCACAGGCTAATACTCTAATTAAAACACCAGTGAGCCATCAAAAATACATTTATAAAATTTGGTTGTTTTGCTAAGGAATTCATGATTAATATGTGGCGAATTCAATGCTAAAATAAAAATACATTTTATAAATTTGTAGTTGGACATAGAACACAGCTTTAAAATATTATGCGTACTGGATCTCAAGCTAATACTTTTACTCGTATATAATTGTGTTGGTCATATAGAATACTACGGAGTACTCTAACAACTCATGCATAAAAACAAGTAAATAACTTTCATGTTTAGGAGAACTCCAACAACTCATACATAAAAACAAGTCAAGAACGTGGAAAGTAGCTGACAGTAAAAAAATACGAGTATTGTTGTAGCAATTGATTAATTAAAATTGAGTGCTTAATCATCAAATTTTATCAAATGCATCTTAAGATTGTAGGCACTGAATCCTAGACTGTTAAATGATAGTAAAACCACTTTTAAATTTATATGATCTTCTTTGATAACTACTTAGAATGAACTTTTAAAATAATCAGGCTATCTATAACATTCATGTCATTTTTACCCGATAATACATATATATTAATTGATACCGATTCAACGATCACCTATGTTACAATTGATATAGACTCTTCCTAGCCTGTTTGTTTAGATCCTATGAACTAATTAACTTGACTAAATGAAACAACAATTGAGACCAACTTCTTACAACATTGAAAACACATTCAAAGCATACAAAAACTAAAACTATACAGCAACCTCCGAAGATTTCAAACAGCTAAAACATCTGGAATCTTGAAATCGAGAGAATCACTAAAATAAACGTTGCAGAACAAATTGAAGGTGAGACAAAGTGACATTTCAATGAAACACCATGTTACAGAGAATTGAGCTTAAATACGACCACAACAACGCTTCGAATGAAGAAACTTCACACCAGAAAAGTGACTACCAAAAACCCCACCCAACGAGCTCCCATCCCATCTAGAATCACCCAACTTCATTAACCAAACACCACTAAACATTCTAAGCCTACCCAAAGCAAGTAGGGCTCGATACCAATAATGCTCCTAATCGCGCAACCCAAAACCACCAAAAAATAACCAACTGTCTTACTTGTAAACCGTTTCCTTATTCATTATTGATTCTAAGTTTTTAATGTTAGGATATTAGGACCCAAACAATGCAAGTGATTCTTCAAGATCACTCACCCACTTAATGAACGAAAGAATATAAATGCGAAAAAGTAAATCGACACAAGATATAACGTGGTTATATGCAATCGTTGTGATTGCTTTAGTCCACGGACCAACTAGAGATCGTTTATTTACTGAATATTTGAGAGTGGTGTATAACAATGAGATTCAATGAGCTCCATTTATAGGAGAAACAAGAACACTTAAGAAACTAGCAAGGAATCTTCATCATCACAAGTAATTATCATGTTTGCCAACTAACTAGCTTTACACCCTTGAATTAGCATGATCACAGCCTCAATTCTAGGTGTAAAGTATCCACTTTGCACCTAAAGCAAAAGGAGAATCAAATAAAATCGGATCCCACATGAAAAAAGGTTGCCAGCTGCTGCCAGCAAACGTGCGCGCCGTGCACACTTAAACGTGCGCGCCGTGCACACTCCCAAACTTCGAGCAAGCCTTCTGATCAAAACTTCTCTAGTGCGCGCAGGGAGCGCGCCGCGCACCATCACCGCGCACAATCAACTTGCTCTGTTTTTGATCTGTTTTTCTCTGTTGAAACATTTTTTTTTCTTTCTCGTTTTGTATAAATGTCTCCATACTCTAACAAATCTCCCACTTGGAGACTTTGAACAAAACTCCAATCATATCAATGAATTAACCAAGAACATTAAACCACCTTCGATTACCGCCAAATATCATTTGGGACACGCACGCTCAACACATACTTCGGATGAGTAGACTTTCGATAAAAGGTCTTCAATACTACTTGTTAAACTTGTAACACCATTCACATCTCTAGTTGGGGTCTTCTCTCATCAATTCATGAGAAGACCAATTGAGGTAATGCAAAACCTCAATTTCTCCGTTGTAACCACCTTAGTAAACATATCGGCAGGATTCTTCGTACCAAGGATTTTCTCCAAGAATAAAGTGCCATCATTTATATGTTGTCGAATAAAATGATATCTTATCTTGATGTGTTTCGTTCGACTATGAAACACCAGATTCTTCCCAAGATGAACCGCACTTTGATTATCACAATACAAGACGCAATAGTCTTGTCTTTTACCCAACTCGCCTAAGAAGTTCTTCAACCACACTAGCTCTTTAGAAGCTTCCGCAATAGCCATGTATTCGGCTTCGGTGGTTGACAAAGCAACACTCTTTTGCAATCGAGATAACCAACTAATCGCCGTCTTCCCCATTGTGAAAACATAACCCGTAGTGCTTTTCCCCGAATCATCACATCCACCCAAATTAGCATCCGCATAACCTCTAAGTATGAGATTGTTTTTGGAGAAACACAATCCCATATTAGAAGTACCTTTCAAATAACGAAGCAACCATTTGACCGCTTCCCAATGCTCTTTCCCCGGATTAGACATATAACGACTTACAACTCCCACTGCTTGAGCAATATCGGGTCTTGTACAAACCATGGCATACATAATACTACCCACGGCAGATGCATATGGAACCTTTTCCATATCCTTCTTGTCACTTTCCGTTTTTGGTGATTGACTTTTCGATAACTTTAAGGTGCTTCCCAAAGGCATAGAACGAGCCTTTGAATCTTCCATGTTGAACCTCTCTACTACTTTCTCAATATATTTGGATTGAGACAAGTATAGAGTACCCTTTACACGATCGCGCACAATACTCATACCAAGTATTTGCCTAGCACCGCCAAGATCTTTCATCTCGAATTCTCGGGAAAGTAATCCCTTCAACTTGTTAATTTCGGACATGTTTGAACCTGCAAGCAGCATGTCATCAACATACAACAATAAGATTATGTAAGAAGACTTGAATTTCTTCAAGTAGCAACAGTGATCCACTTCACATCTTAAGAAACCAATCTTCTTCATAAACTCGTCAAACTTCAAGTACCATTGCCGAGGTGCTTGCTTCAATCCATACAAACTTTTATTTAGCTTACAAACCCACTTCTCTTTACCGTTTACCTCAAAGCCCTCGGGTTGCCTCATGTAGATCTCTTCAACAAGATCACCATGTAAGAATGCAGTTTTTACATCTAGTTGCTCAAGATGTAAGTCTTCGGATGCGACTATATAAAGTACCAAACAGATAGTAGTCATTTTAACTACCGGTGAAAATATCTCTTTGTAGTCAACCCCTTCCTTTTGTTGAAAGCCTTTGACTACCAAACGAGCCTTGTACCTTTTCTTGCCATCCGACTCATTCTTGATTCGATACACCCATTTGTTTTGCAACGCCCTTTTATCATGAGGTAACTTCACTAGTGACCAAGTTTTATTCTTCTCAAGTGACCCCATCTCTTCTTTCATGGCAAGCTCCCATTGTATGAATTCTTTTGTTTTCCTTGCCTCAAAGTAACTTTAGGGTTCACCATTCTCGGTATAGAGCAAGTAGTTTGCTGATGGAGAATACCTAAGATTAGGTTTGGGCACTCTAGTCGAGCATCTTGGTGTAGGAGTAACCGGAATGGTTGGACCGGTTTCATTTGTGTCCTCCTCATCACTAGAGCTCGCACTATGTTCGGAATCATCACCGCTTTCCGAATCATCCCCATCATTAGCATTTTCCGACGCCTCACCGTTATTTGGCAATTCATTGTTTCCCAAACTCCCACTAGAACCTGCAAGATCATCAATAGAAATATCGTCAAAAGTAACTTGACTCGGTTTAGGACTCCCCGTTTCCGGTTTACCATAGACCGAATCTTCATCAAAAGTAACATCTCGCGAACGAATTACTTTTCTAGTTTCGTTGTCCCAACAACGATAGCCCATTTCATCCGACCCGTAGCCTACGAAAATACACTTCTTTGACTTAGCTTCAAGCTTGTCTTTATCCGCATCTTTGGTCTTCACATATGCATTACACCCAAAGATCCTAAGGTGACCATAACTCACCTTCTTGCCTTGCCATTCTTCCTCGGGAATTCGGAAACCTAACGGTGTTGAGGGTCCCCTATTTATCAAATAAGCCGCCGTATTGACCGCATCCGCCCAAAACATTTTAGGCAAACCGGCATGTAGTCTCATACTCTTAGCCCTTTCATTTAACGTACGATTCATACGTTCGGCGACCCCATTGTGTTGCGGTGTCTCCGGTACCGTTTTCAACATTCTAATACCGAGCTTTGCACAATGGTCCTTAAACTCAAGACTACCATATTCTCCTCCATTATCCGACTTCAAGCACTTAACCTTCAAGTTAGTCTCATTTTCTACCATAGCTTTCCACTTCACAAAAGTATTAAATACATCGAATTTAGCTTTAAGAAAATAAACCCATACCTTTCGAGTGGAGTCATCAATGAAGGTGACATAATAGCGAGAACCTCCATGTGATTCTACATTGGTTGAACCAAACACATCCGTATGAATGAGCTCCAAATTCTCCAACTTAGGTGCATTCCCCGATTTCCCAAAAGTCACCTTCTTTTGCTTCCCATAAACACATGGTTCGCAAAACCCAAGTTCTACTTTCTTCAAATCCGGAATCCTCCCACTCGAAACAAGCATCTTCATACCCTTCTCACTCATATGCCCGAGTCTTCGGTGCCATAGAGTTGATTCGGACTCAACATTAACCGTAGCAACCACCGTGTCTTCATCAAACACTTCAACCATATAAAGTGTTCCCCTTTTATGCCCACGAGCCACAATACTACTACCCTTAACCACCTTCCATTGGCGGTTTTCAAAAGTAACCGCGTTACCTTCATCATCTAATTGACCAACTGAAATAAGTTTCCTTTTCAATTTAGGAATGTACCTTACGTTCTTCAAAGTCCAATTAGAACCAAGAGTAGTCTTCAAAATAACATCTCCAATACCCTCTATATTGAGTTGCTTATTGTTCGCCAATCTCACCTTGCCTTGGTATGAACGAAAATTCTTCATCATGCTTTTGATATGAGTAGCATGAAACGAAGCTCCCGAATCCAAAATCCAAGACTCCATAGAATTTTCAACACTACACAAAAGTGCATCATCACTTTCCCCTTCGGCCAAGTTTACACCTTTCGTGGAACCATTTTTGCAATTCCTTTGAAAGTGCCCCTTTTGATTGCAACCCCAACAAGTAACTTCACTTCTATCCTTCGATGGATACCTCTTCTTAGACTTCTTCCTACCCTTCTTCTCACCGCGTTCAAATTTTCTACCCCGGTTGTTGGTACTTAACAAAGAACCGGATGTCGATTCCCCCGAATTTCTCCTACGAGTATCTTCACCAAGAATCAAGTCCCTTATTCCTTCAAACGCTAGCTTAGTAGTTCCGTAGAGCTACTAACCGCGGTAACCGTACCTGTCATAACCCGTCCTTAACCATAAGAACGCGTTAGATAACGTATGATTTCATTGCGAGGTATTGACCTCTATATGAGACATTTTTGAAAGAAAAACTGCATATATTATACATTACAAACCACAACCATTATTTTTGTTACAAGCTTAAGACAATAAAAAGAAGATTAACGTTTAGCGATAATCTTCGACTTACAAACTTTACAAATGATGACAACAACACGGTTTCTAGCATATTTTACAATACAACATCTCGGATATGCAGTTTTATTTTTGACACAAACATGCGTACGCAAGATCCTGGTTAGATCCAACATGATGCAGCGGAAGCTTTAGAAATCACCTGAGAATAGACATGTTTTAAAAAAGGTCAACATAAAGTTGGTGAGATATAGGTTTAATGCCGGCAGCAATATATATATATAGACCACAAGATTTCGTATATAAACAGTTTAATAAAAGTATTCTAAGTGGTTGAGCACTTGGTAACCATACTTAACATTTTCACGTCGCATATTCCCTTTAATATGAAATCTTACTACACCGTACCAAGTGTAGTCACAAAACGAAGTACTGTGCAACCGTTGAATACTGGTCGTCCAGTCCGGTTGGGGTTGTCAGGCCCGATAGATCTATCAACAGGATTCGCGTTTACAATACCGCTGTAAATATTAGTTACCAAGCTACAGGGAAGTATGCCAGTGGTACAACTCAACGTAGAACATATTTTTCAGTTACTTGTGTCCATATCGTAAAACATAAAATACATGTATTCTCATCCCGAAATATTTAGAGTTTAAAAGTGGGACTATATACTCACTCTTGTCTTGATGATATATATATTTTGACTCGGTCTTCCGGTTGATATCACGAACCTATCCATATATAATATATCAATATGTTTTCATTTTAAAACAAACGTTATATATATATATACTTGTTATACTTTTAATATTTTGAATATTTCCTTAGTCCGTAGTTAGCAGTTCGTTGTTAGTAATTCAATTTTAATGGTTCATTTTTAGATGTTTAATATACCCGCAATGAAATAAATAAAACCCCCAACGAAATAAATAAAACCCCATCGTATATGTATTGGTCGAGATTAATCTTGACCCATGGTACCGGTGTTGTCAAATGACGTGTTGCGTACATAAAGTACCGGTGTTGTCAAATGACGTGTTGCGTACAATCATGGGATCTTATGATTAATCTTCTCGTGTTGCTTACGGGTGATCCTGAACCATATGAAATTGAATTATGAGTACATATATATAAAATATCATGTTATCTTAGAAGTATGTGATTTTATGTAAATTTTTCCAATGAATCCCGAAGTTGAAAATGTCTAGGATAGCCAATTTTGTTTCGGTCATAGTTTCTTCGTTACAAGTCCGTTTTCGTTGATTCAAATTGCCATCTTCTTGGATCGAGTTCTTCTTTAAGACTATGAACTGTAAATACCTTGGTTTGTATTCAAAATCATACGGCATAAGTGAAAGTTTAGTGAAACATATGAAGTTAAACATTTTGTTACAACAAAATCATTTAATGACCATTTTTCCAAAAATACTTATACTTTGAAAAACCAAGTTTTACCTTGTTAAATTAACATATAAATAAGTTATGTTACATGTCTTGAAGTATTTTAAAAGTTAAGTTAGAAGGATCTATTTAGTTTGCAAACAAGTTTGAAAACATTCAAACTATGTTCTTGTTGTTAAACTTTTGTACCACAAAATAAGATAGCTATATATATATGAATCGAATAAGGTTATGAACATAGATTCTACCTCAAGTTCCTTGGATAAGTTTGCTGTAAAAGAGGAGTAAGAAGCTAGAATCAAAAGGGTGATAGAAGTGGATGAAAGTTTGGAAGTAAGTTGGTGTTCTTGGAGGGTTTTCTTGAAGTGTTTTTGTATGGTTTTCTTATGGTGTTTTAGTATGGTTTTTGAAGCTAGATCTTCTTGGTAAGTTGCTGAAGTGTTATGGAGTTTAGAGTTCTTGAAAGAGTGTGTGTTTTTGCTAAGATAATTGAAGTGAAAGTGAATCAAAAATGGGAAATGAATGGAAGTATTTAAGGTGGTGATGGTGGCGTTTTTGATGGTGTACAAGGACAAAAGTTTTAGTTGTTTTCTTGTATAATTAGTCAAGCAATCATACAAAAGCAATTACCTTATACCTAGGGCATGTACAAGGGCTGGTTAGGTGGTGATTTGATGTGTATTTACTATTAGTAAATACGTATAGAAGCTAGGTATGATACGAGTATAAATACTCTAGGTATACGTATAGAAATTTTGTGAAAAATGGAATGAGAATTCAAATATAGCTATCTTTTGTGAATACACTTATATGGTTTTATGTATTTAAGTCTTTAAAAGTGATTAAATACATTACTTATACAATATATGTATAAACATTATATGTCTTAAGTATTTATGTCAAATAACGTTACGTATAGTTATCGTTTTGAAAACTTAAGTTAGTAGTTTCAAAATACACATATAACTTGTTGTTATTAATATAAAATGAGGTATTAAAACATTCTTTAATCATGTTAAATATGTATATATACATATATATACACAAACGTATAATTATCACATATTGTATGGTTCGTGATATCATCGGTCAAACTAGACGGTCAAACGTTGTGTAAAACTCTTTTCGGAAATATCAGTCTCGACAATTTGGATTGCTTATCATGTTGGCAAGGTTTAATTTATGTAAATATTAATCTTATAAGTATAGAATGATCGAAAAAGTGCGGGTCGTTACATTACCTCCCCGTTAAATAAATTTCGTCCCGAAATTTTAAAATTGTACCTATTTTGCGTCATCGAGAAACAAATGCGGATACTTTCGTTTCATCTGATCCTCTCATTCCCAAGTAAATTTGGGACCTCTTCTAGCATTCCAACGAACCTTAACAATCGGTATATTGCTCTGTTTGAGCTGTTTAACTTCACGGTCCATGATTTCAATTGGTTCTTCGACGAATTGTAGTTTCTCGTCGACATGGATTTCTTCAAGAGGAATGGTGAGGTCTTCCTTTGCAAGACACTTCTTAAGGTTTGAGACGTGAAAGGTATTATGTACTCCGGCGAGTTGTTGCGGTAACTCGAGTCGATAAGCTACCGGTCCAATGCGTTCGATGATCTTGAACGGGCCTACGTACCTTGGGTTCAGTTTACCCCTTTTGCCGAACCGTATTACACCTTTCCAAGGTGACACCTTTAGCATAACCATGTCCCCGACCTGAAACTCTAATGGTTTCCTTCGGACATCGGCGTAGCTCTTTTGGCGACTACGGGCTGTTTTCAATCTCTCCTTGATTTGCACTATCTTCTCAGTCGTTTCATGTATGATCTCGGGACCAGTTAAATGTCGATCTCCTACTTCATTCCAACAGATAGGAGATCTACACTTCCTTCCATACAATGCTTCGAATGGCGCAGCTCCAATACTCGCATGATAACTATTATTATACGAGAATTCTGCTAACGGTAGATATTTATCCCATCCGTTTCCAAAATCGATCACACATGCCCTGAGCATGTCTTCAAGAGTCTGAATTGTTCTTTCACTCTGCCCGTCGGTCTGCGGATGATATGCGGTACTCATATCCAAACGAGTTCCTAGTGCCTCCTGTAGTGATTGCCAAAACTTTGAGGTAAATCTACTATCACGATCGGATATAATGGAAATAGGTATTCCATGCCTTGAAACAACTTCCTTTATATACAATCGTAATAGTTTCTCCATTCTATCTGTTTCCTTTATAGGCAAGAAATGTGCAGACTTGGTGAGACGATCAACAATCACCCAAATGGTGTCGTATCCCCAGGCAGTCTTTGGTAACTTTGTGATGAAATCCATGGTAATACCATCCCATTTCCATTCTGGGATTTCTGGTTGTTGAAGTAACCCTGACGGCTTCTGGTGTTCTGCTTTGACCTTAGAACAAGTTAAACACTCCCCAACATATGTTGCAACGTCTGTCTTTAAGTTAGGCCACCAATAATGTGTCTTAAGATCTTGATACATCTTTCCAACTCCAGGATGTATCGAGTATCTTGTCTTATGTGCCTCGTTCAATATCAACTTCCTTAATCCACCCAGCTTCGGTACCCAAATACGATTTGCAAAATATCGAATTCCATCTTCCCGCATAACGAGTTGCTTCTCATACTTCTTCATTATTTCATTTCCTTTATTTTCTTTAGTAAGTGCTTCTCGTTGAACTTCTTTGATTTGTGAGTTGAGATTCATGCGAATTTTTATATTCATTGCTCGAACTCGAATTGGTTCTCGTTCCTTTCTGCTTAAAGCATCGGCCACCACGTTCGCCTTTCCGGGATGATAACGAATTTCACAATCATAGTCGTTTATTAACTCGACCCACCTACGTTGCCTCATGTTCAATTGTTTCTGATCAAAAATATGTTGAAGGCTTTTATGATCAGTAAACACAGTGAATTTAACCCCATACAAGTAGTGTCTCCACATCTTCAATGCAAACACGACTGCTCCCAATTCTAGATCATGCGTCGTATAATTTCGCTCGTGAATCTTCAATTGTCGGGATGCGAATGCAATAACTTTCTTTCGTTGCATAAGAACACAACCAAAACCTTGTCGCGAAGCGTCACAATATATTTCAAAATCATCGTTCCCTTCAGGTAACGATAAAATAGGCGCCGTAGTTAACTTCTTCTTCAGTAATTGAAATGCGTTCTCCTGCTCCGAGGTCCATTCGTATTTCTTCCCTTTTTGCGTTAATGCTGTCAACGGCTTAGCTATTCGGGAAAAATCTTGAATAAACCTTCTATAATAACCGGCTAAACCCAAAAATTGGCGTATCTGCGTTGGTGTCTTAGGAGTCTCCCATTTTTCAATAGCTTCAGTTTTTGCTGGATCAACCTGAATTCCTTCGCTATTAACAACGTGACCAAGAAATTGCACTTCTTTCAACCAAAAAGCACACTTAGAAAATTTAGCATATAGCTGTTCTTTTCTTAACAACTCCAATATCAACCTTAAATGCTCTTCATGCTCTTGCTCACTCTTGGAATAGATAAGAATATCATCAATGAAAACGATAACAAACTTATCTAAATACGGACTACAAACTCGATTCATGAGGTCCATGAATACAGCTGGCGCATTCGTCAATCCAAACGGCATGACTAAAAATTCGTAATGGCCGTAGCGTGTCCGAAAAGCAGTTTTCGGAATGTCCTCTTCTTTGACACGTAATTGATGATAGCCCGATCTTAAGTCGATTTTCGAATAAACACATGATCCTTGCAATTGATCAAATAAGTCATCAATTCTCGGTAGTGGATACCGATTCTTGATAGTTAACTTATTTAATTCACGATAGTCTATACACATCCTAAAAGATCCATCTTTCTTCTTAACAAACAAAATTGGAGCTCCCCACGGTGAAGTACTTGGTCGTATAAATCCACGGTCCAGTAATTCTTTTAACTGACTTTGAAGTTCTTTTAACTCGGACGGTGCAAGTCTATATGGAGCACGGGCAACCGGTGCAGCTCCTGGTACAAGATCTATTTGAAATTCTACAGATCTAAATGGAGGTAATCCCGGCAATTCTTCCGGAAAAACTTCAGGAAAATCTCTTGCCACAGGCACGTCGTTGATGCACTTTTCTTTCTTTTCGACTTTATTAACATGTGCTAGAATAGCATAACATCCCTTTTCTAAACACTTCTTGGCTTTCAAACAGCTAATGAGTTTTAGTTTTGAATTACCCTTCTCTCCATAAATCATCACCGGTATTTTATCCTTACCAGGAATACGAATTGCCTTCTTGGCACAAACAACTTCCGCTCCTATTTTGGACATCCAGTCCATGCCGACTATTACATCAAAACCTCCTAATTCTACGGGTATTAAGTCGATTTTAAACGTTTCTCCGACTAGATTTATTTCACAATCACGACAAATTTTATCGGCTTTAATTAGTTTACCATTAGCTAACTCAATCATGTACTTAGCATCTAGAGGTAATGATGAACAATTCAATTTAGCGTGAAAGTCTCTACACACGTAACTTCTATCAGCACCAGTATCAAATATAATAGATGCGGATAAGTTATTAATGGTAAACGTACCCGTAACAAGCTCCGGGTCTTCACATGCCTCTCTAGCATTAATAACAAACGCTCTTCCACGTGCAGGTCCGCCATTCTGATTCGGGCACTGGCTCTTATAGTGACCTTGTTTTCCACACCCAAAACAAGTAATGTTAGCCAAAGCAGTTCTATTTGCGTTGGTGGCAGGAGTCTTGTTACCATTTGCATTTGTAACGAGAGCCTTACAATCTTCAGCAAGATGTCCCTGTCGATTGCATTTGGTGCACAACACACTACAATAACCAAAGTGATGTTTGTGACAACGGTTGCATAAAGGACTTTGTCCTTTGTAACCAAAGCCTGAACCGCTACCCGCACCTTTCGTGGTTTCTTGTTTCTTATAAGGTTGTTGTTGGTTACCTCGATCATAACCTCCATTCCACTTTTTCTTGTTCCCCAATACCTTCACCTCAGTATTGAATGCTTTCTTGTCCAAAATGACCTGATCCATTAGCTCGTTCGCCATGGTTATAGCTTCATGAATTGTTTTAGGTTTCGATGCTGTAACGTTTGCCTTGACCTTTTTGGACAAACCACCTTTGTACATTTCAATCTTCCGTGCTTCGGTTGGAACCAATTCAGGACATAGTAAAACCAATTCCATGAATCGCTGATTGTAGTTGGTGATTTCAGTACCAACCACCTTCAAACTTCGTAACTCATCTTCTAACTTAATAACCTCATTCCTTGGACAATACTCGGTGATTATCATCGCTTTGAATTCTTCCCATGGAGTATCATAAGCTACATCTCCTCCTACCGCCTTCACATAATTCTTCCACCATGTGAGTGCACTATCTTGTAAAGTGCACGATGCAAACTTGGTCATGTCTTTTTCATCACAACCACTGATTTTGAACACCGTCTCCATCTTTTCTATCCATCGGGTTAAACCGATCGGTCCTTCCGTTCCACTGAATGATGATGGCTTGCAAGCTTGAAACGTCTTGTAGGAGCATCCTACACGAGGATTTGGATTAACTGCAGCAGCTCTTGCAGCCTCAACCCATAACATTCTGTCGTTCACTCGCTGGTTGATGAGTTCCTCGAGTTCTTGTTCCGTCATTCGATTCAATCGCGCCATTTCCTAATGAAAGAAAATAATTATTCACATGGAATATTATAGATGTAGTGTGTATTTATAGTACATTTATAGCTTGTTAATAATATGAACCAGGTATTATTATAAAAGCCTTTTCTTCTTATTAGCGTTTTATAATTATATCTAGGGTAGTACCTACCCGTTAATGTTCATACTTAATAGCTTAGTACAGAACCAATTACTACAATCTAAATAATACTTAACCATGGAAAATTATTGCATTTCATACTTCGCTATTTTACATATGCTTACATCAAACTTTAAACAAACCACACTAATAATATTATACAAAACATTATGTGATTCCATGGTTTAATACGGTAGCGCATCATTTGGTCTATTTCCCAAAACATTTATGTCCAGGGAATCCCCCAACGCGAATCCTAGCTGTCTCCCTACGTTTTGGCTGAGGTGCCGAAGAACTAGATGCGGGGATAGCACTAATAGGAATAGCGGGGATAGGGGTGGTAGTGTTGAGTGGAATTGGTGCCACATCATTCTCATTAAACTCGGGATTTGGATTTTCTAATTCACTAGCTTTTCGCTTCTTTCCTAGTTCGAACTCGTCTTTTGTAATTTCCTGTATTTCTTCCTCGGGTTCACTTTCCTCCTCGGGTTCACTTTCCTCCTCGGGTTCACTTTCCTCCTCGGGTTCACTTTCCGATATTTCTATAGTTGGTTCATCCGGAAATTGTGAGTCTTCTCCAAAAATACCACTTTCGTCATCGGATATGTTAATGACTGAAACACAATCTGAAGGTTCTGATTCGGAGTCGCTGAATGTGATAATAAGTTTCGAGCCCGACATCTAACACATAACAACTAACCCATTAGTACTTACATAATATTTACATATAAATTTTTAACCAACAGTGATAAGCAATGGTTTTTAAAATCAGACCCGGTCAAAGTCCAGACTTTACTAATGTATCCTAACGACTTCTTGGTTAGACACACTAATGCAAACCTGGTTCGCTAAGACCAACGCTCTGATACCACATGTCATAACCCGTCCTTAACCATAAGAACGCGTTAGATAACGTATGATTTCATTGCGAGGTATTGACCTCTATATGAGACATTTTTGAAAGAAAAACTGCATATATTATACATTACAAACCACAACCATTATTTTTGTTACAAGCTTAAGACAATAAAAAGAAGATTAACGTTTAGCGATAATCTTCGACTTACAAACTTTACAAATGATGACAACAACACGGTTTCTAGCATATTTTACAATACAACATCTCGGATATGCAGTTTTATTTTTGACACAAACATGCGTACGCAAGATCCTGGTTAGATCCAACATGATGCAGCGGAAGCTTTAGAAATCACCTGAGAATAGACATGTTTTAAAAAAGGTCAACATAAAGTTGGTGAGATATAGGTTTAATGCCGGCAGCAATATATATATAGACCACAAGATTTCGTATATAAACAGTTTAATAAAAGTATTCTAAGTGGTTGAGCACTTGGTAACCATACTTAACATTTTCACGTCGCATATTCCCTTTAATATGAAATCTTACTACACCGTACCAAGTGTAGTCACAAAACGAAGTACTGTGCAACCGTTGAATACTGGTCGTCCAGTCCGGTTGGGGTTGTCAGGCCCGATAGATCTATCAACAGGATTCGCGTTTACAATACCGCTGTAAATATTAGTTACCAAGCTACAGGGAAGTATGCCAGTGGTACAACTCAACGTAGAACATATTTTTCAGTTACTTGTGTCCATATCGTAAAACATAAAATACATGTATTCTCATCCCGAAATATTTAGAGTTTAAAAGTGGGACTATATACTCACTCTTGTCTTGATGATATATATATTTTGACTCGGTCTTCCGGTTGATATCACGAACCTATCCATATATAATATATCAATATGTTTTCATTTTAAAACAAACGTTATATATATATATACTTGTTATACTTTTAATATTTTGAATATTTCCTTAGTCCGTAGTTAGCAGTTCGTTGTTAGTAATTCAATTTTAATGGTTCATTTTTAGATGTTTAATATACCCGCAATGAAATAAATAAAACCCCCAACGAAATAAATAAAACCCCATCGTATATGTATTGGTCGAGATTAATCTTGACCCATGGTACCGGTGTTGTCAAATGACGTGTTGCGTACATAAAGTACCGGTGTTGTCAAATGACGTGTTGCGTACAATCATGGGATCTTATGATTAATCTTCTCGTGTTGCTTACGGGTGATCC
Source organism: Rutidosis leptorrhynchoides (assembly GCF_046630445.1). Taxonomy (NCBI): domain Eukaryota; kingdom Viridiplantae; phylum Streptophyta; class Magnoliopsida; order Asterales; family Asteraceae; genus Rutidosis; species Rutidosis leptorrhynchoides. The sequence goes on along the minus strand of NC_092335.1, from coordinate 464,623,556 downwards.
TGAACCATATGAAATTGAATTATGAGTACATATATATAAAATATCATGTTATCTTAGAAGTATGTGATTTTATGTAAATTTTTCCAATGAATCCCGAAGTTGAAAATGTCTAGGATAGCCAATTTTGTTTCGGTCATAGTTTCTTCGTTACAAGTCCGTTTTCGTTGATTCAAATTGCCATCTTCTTGGATCGAGTTCTTCTTTAAGACTATGAACTGTAAATACCTTGGTTTGTATTCAAAATCATACGGCATAAGTGAAAGTTTAGTGAAACATATGAAGTTAAACATTTTGTTACAACAAAATCATTTAATGACCATTTTTCCAAAAATACTTATACTTTGAAAAACCAAGTTTTACCTTGTTAAATTAACATATAAATAAGTTATGTTACATGTCTTGAAGTATTTTAAAAGTTAAGTTAGAAGGATCTATTTAGTTTGCAAACAAGTTTGAAAACATTCAAACTATGTTCTTGTTGTTAAACTTTTGTACCACAAAATAAGATAGCTATATATATATGAATCGAATAAGGTTATGAACATAGATTCTACCTCAAGTTCCTTGGATAAGTTTGCTGTAAAAGAGGAGTAAGAAGCTAGAATCAAAAGGGTGATAGAAGTGGATGAAAGTTTGGAAGTAAGTTGGTGTTCTTGGAGGGTTTTCTTGAAGTGTTTTTGTATGGTTTTCTTATGGTGTTTTAGTATGGTTTTTGAAGCTAGATCTTCTTGGTAAGTTGCTGAAGTGTTATGGAGTTTAGAGTTCTTGAAAGAGTGTGTGTTTTTGCTAAGATAATTGAAGTGAAAGTGAATCAAAAATGGGAAATGAATGGAAGTATTTAAGGTGGTGATGGTGGCGTTTTTGATGGTGTACAAGGACAAAAGTTTTAGTTGTTTTCTTGTATAATTAGTCAAGCAATCATACAAAAGCAATTACCTTATACCTAGGGCATGTACAAGGGCTGGTTAGGTGGTGATTTGATGTGTATTTACTATTAGTAAATACGTATAGAAGCTAGGTATGATACGAGTATAAATACTCTAGGTATACGTATAGAAATTTTGTGAAAAATGGAATGAGAATTCAAATATAGCTATCTTTTGTGAATACACTTATATGGTTTTATGTATTTAAGTCTTTAAAAGTGATTAAATACATTACTTATACAATATATGTATAAACATTATATGTCTTAAGTATTTATGTCAAATAACGTTACGTATAGTTATCGTTTTGAAAACTTAAGTTAGTAGTTTCAAAATACACATATAACTTGTTGTTATTAATATAAAATGAGGTATTAAAACATTCTTTAATCATGTTAAATATGTATATATACATATATATACACAAACGTATAATTATCACATATTGTATGGTTCGTGATATCATCGGTCAAACTAGACGGTCAAACGTTGTGTAAAACTCTTTTCGGAAATATCAGTCTCGACAATTTGGATTGCTTATCATGTTGGCAAGGTTTAATTTATGTAAATATTAATCTTATAAGTATAGAATGATCGAAAAAGTGCGGGTCGTTACAGTACCCGACCAACTTTCCGGTAATGATGAAAGCAAGATAAGTGCTTTTAGTTCATCATCAAACTTAATCTCTACCGATTCAAGTCTTGAAACGATATTATTAAATTCATTGATATGATCCGTTGCACTCGTACCTTCCTTCATTTTAGTATTAAACAATTGACGCATGAGAAATACCTTATTTGCAGCTGTAGGTTTCTCATATATGTTAGAGAGTGCTTTCAAGCAAGCAAACATCGTCTTCTCATTCACAACGTTGTATGCAACGTTCTTAGCAAGTGAAAGGCGAATAGCACCCAAAGCTTGACGATCCAAAAGCGTCCAATCGGCATCGTTCATGCTTTCGGGCTTGGTCTCTAACAAGGGTTGGTGTAGCTTCTTTTGATACAAGTAATCTTCAATTTGCATCTTCCAAAAGCCAAAGTCTCTCCCATCAAATCGGTCGATTCTAAACTTCCCATCTTCCGCCATCGTTCCCTTAACGAAACCTTGTGCTCTAGATACCAGTTGTTAGGATATTAGGACCCAAACAACGCAAGTGATTCTTCAAGATCACTCACCCACTTAATGAACGAAAGAATATAAATGCGAAAAAGTAATCGACACAAGATATAACGTGGTTATATGCAATCGTTGTGATTGCTTTAGTCCACAGACCAACTAGAGATCGTTTATTTACTGAATATTTGAGAGTGGAGTATAACAATGAGATACAATGAGCTCCATTTGTAGGAGAAACAAGAACACTTAAGAAACTAGCAGGGAATCTTCATCATGACAAGTAATTATCATGTTTGCCAACTAACTAGCTTTACACCCTTGAATTAGCATGATCACAGCCTCAGTTCAAGGTGTAAAGTATCCACTTTGCACCTAAAGCAAAAGGAGAATCAAACAAAATCGGATCCCACATGAAAAAAGGTTGCCAGCTGCTGCCAGCAAACGTGCGAGCCGTGCACACTCCCAAACTTCGAGCAAGCCTTCTGATCAAAACTTCTCTAGTGCGCGCAGAGAGCGCGCCGCGCACCATCACCGCGCACAATCAACTTGCTCTGTTTTTGATCTGTTTTTCTCTGTTGAAACATTTTTTTTTTCTCGTTTTGTATAAATGTCTCCATACTCTAACATTTAATAGTTCAAATGAAACCCCTATTCTAAGCAAGTATGTGTCTACATCTTAAAAGTGTCCATTTTGCACTTCTTGAGCATGTTTACAATAGTATAACTTATGGAGATTTTTATAAGAGTTGTAGTACAATCTTTTAGAGATAGCCAAACATGAGAGATAAAACCTTGAAAAATAAAAAATAAAAATTGTAAGTTTCACTATCATTTTACAATGTACCTGAAAGAGTTTCATGATTGAAATTTATCATTACAATTATTTTCTATATATTCCAATTTGCATACTAGGAGTACAGAATATCAGAATTAGGTATATATATATTTTTTAAATTTTAATGTAGTAATATATAGTCATATAAGCTTTAATTTTGTCATTTTATAACAATATAACTCGACAGAAATATTTAATCTGTAATTAAGCATCTTTAATATCGTTAGGTTTATCGGTTATTAAATCTTATTTTTTTCGTTTAGCAAGTTGCAACCGCACCAATCGAGGTATGCTTTTCTTATGACTTGATATGCTCGGTATTATTATTGTGTCACCAGCGATCTACGATCTTCGCTTCGCCCCTGACTCAGTACTTAGGCAAAACAAGTCACAATAACGTTATGGAAAAATGAGAAGAAAAAAGTCGAAACATCAGGCAATTTTATAAACAAATAACCCATACTCTGATGTACGCAAACCAATTGCTCCATGGCTATTTAGTGTTGCTTTATAAGTGATTTTATTTTATCTTTTGATAATTAGTGTTTTCTCTAGTCGAAACATTCGTGAAATGTGAATAAGTATTCAACGTATTATACTGAGTTTGGCCCAAATTCCTCGTGGGCTTGGGTTACTAGCGTTTGAGCGTTTCCCTAAAATCTAGGGTTTGTGTATCACTCAGTAAATATACAAATATGATTTCTTGAGGTGGGGGCCAATGTTTATGCTGCAGATAAGAACAAGAACACAGCCCTGCATTATGCTGCTAAATATGGTTGGAAAGAACTTGTTCTGCTTTTGCTCGATTACGGTGGTCATGAGATTGTGTAAGCTTAATTTATAACCGAATTATCATACATTCTCTCTATATATGTTTCTCGATCGATGCTAAAGAAGTTCAAACTGAATTATAGGCGGGTTGGCCCACCTAGGTAAACAAACATTTATATATATATATATCTGGTCTTGGTTTATTTTTTGTTGTTCTTATGCAGATTACAAGCGAACTCAGAGGGAAAAGCAGCTGTTGAAGTTGCAGCAGCTAATTACCAGGAAGATGTAATGATTGTGATGGGGCAATACGCCATGAAAGCAGCTAGTTACCAAGAATGATGCTTTCCTATTATTAATTAGGTTGAGGTTGTGGATTATAATAATTAGTGTAATTAATTAAGATATGTAAGACGACTTGAGAGGATTTCGTTTAGTTCCCATCCCAATCCCTAGTAGTTAACTGATAGTACTTTGTTGTATTATGTCGGTTAAATTACCACCTTTAATCGTCTGTTAACTAACTAACTAGAGTATTATGATAATGCACGCCGGTGAAATTATGTTTTCATTGAATAATTGATTACACCTTAAATCGTAGCAATCGATTAATTGATATTGAGTTAGTTATATCTAATGCATCCTAAGAATTTAGGCACCGAATCCCAGACCGTTAAATGATAAAACCACTTCTAAAATTATATGGTCTTCTTTGATGACTAGTTAGAATGAACTATAGGTGCACAAAAAAAACCGGATCTCCCTGGAAAAAAATCCGGAATCGGATCTGACAGGATCCGGTTTTTGTCAGAAGCGAAACCGGTTCTTGGATCCGATCCGGATCCGATCGGATCTCAACGTTCGAATATGACCGGATATTTACCGGATAAAATCCGGATTTTTTTATCCGGATAAAATCCGGATTTTTTTTCTGCTTCGGGTTTCAAAAAAACTAGCCGTTTTCTACCGTTTTTTTTTGCAGTTTTTTGAACTTTTATGGAACATTTTACCCCTACATATGTAGTATAAATAGATGGTATTGGGTTTTGGTTGAAAGCACACCATCTAATTCTCTCTATTCTCTCTAAATCTCAAAATACCCTATAATTACAGTATAATTACTCACTAAACTCTACTTACTAATCCTATAATGGATAATTCACAAGCATCCGCTTCCGATTCCGCTTCCGTTGCAACATCTTCACAATGTTATACCAACAACAATGTTCGTATGATCAAATATACGAGTCGAAAAGGTGACGTTTGGTCTAATTTCGACTTGTGCATGATGAACGATAATCAAGAAAGAGCTCGTTGTAAGAGATGTTTTAAGTTCCTAGGTGTTTCGGGTAACTCTACGTTAAGAAAACATCTTGAAAAAAGTTGTAAAGGAGCCGTTCAAGAAGACCCGACACAATCTACACTTGGTCGGGATGGTTCGATTTTTTTATACGATCAAGAAGCTCTTCGTGAAGATTTGGCAAGGTTTGTCATTCAACAAGAGCTTCCTTTCAACCACTTCGACAATCCAAAGCTTACGGAGCTAATTCGGAACCGACTACAACCGCGATATAACAATGTAAGTCGTACTACTCTAAGACGTGACACTTTTAAATTATGGGAAAAAAAAAGCTAAAAATGATATAATTGAAGGTTTTCGAACATATATACTAAAGTTTCTATAACTTGTGATGTTTGGACCGCACCACACGGAACGGAAAATTCTTATTTAGCCGTTACCGCTCATTGGTTTCATCTCGATTCGTGGTTATTAATGAAACAGACTATCGCTTTTAAATTATTTGCTTATCCGCATAATGGTAATAATTTAAGAAAAATTATACAAGACACTTTGATTGAATATAATTTAATCGATAAAGTTTTTACTATTTCGCTAGATAATGCTTCTAATAATACTAGCGCCATGGATATGTTAAAAATACGAATGCAACCGGTTTTAAATGGTGCGTTTTTACATACACGTTGTGTTGCTCATATTATAAACTTGGCCGTTCAAGATTGTTTAACTTATTGTAGTTCGTTAAAAGATAAATTTAGAAAATTATTTGTAACGATATATCGTACGAGCAACGAACGACATAAAAACTATAAAAGTTTCGTTAAAACTTGTAATGGCACTTGGTTAGGTCCTTATTTTGATAATAATACTAGGTGGAATTCTACTTGTCTTATGTTTGAAAATATATTACGACAAAAAGAAACTTTAATCGGTTTTAATAATAGACTAATTAGAAAGGGATATTCCGAACCAATTGATAACGACGAATGGGATAACTTGGAAGCATTAACAAATTCTTTACAAGTTTTTAAAGAGACAACGACAAAAGTTTCGGGTGTTTATTACCCAACTAGCTCACTAGTTTTACAACAACTTTATATAATGACGGAAAAAATTACCGAATTTGCAAACTAAAATAATCGTATTTTTAGACAAACCGTTTTTCACATAAGAAAAAAAACTAAAAAAATATTTTGGAACAATACCTAAAGTTTTTTTATTTGAAGCCGCACTTGACCCGAAAATCAATTTTAATGGGGTGGAACTTTTGATGACAACAATATATCAAAATTTTGGATTGTATTCATGGTCCCGAAGATGACGAACCCAACTATATAAACAACCAAATATTCGAATTTAATAACATCTTTGAGCAATTATTTTCAATTTATGCAACAACTTATGGTCGACAAGCAAACCCAATTGTTGACCAATTTGAGAGCGGATCATCTTCTCGAAGGGTCCGAGACCTTAATATTAGTCTTTTTAACCAATTACGTGAAGACGCTTCGAAACGTGCCCGAACATCGGCACCCACAAGCGAGTTAGGAAATTACAAGATTGGAAACTTTGCACTAAACATGAATCCCGAACAATTTCACAACTTTGATGTTTTGGCTTGGTGGAAAACAAAAGAAGACACTTATCCAATAATATCCGCTATGGTTCGTGACTTATTAGCTGTTCAAGCTTCAACCGTAGCTTCCGAATCGGCTTTTTCTCTTAGTGGTCGAATTATTTCGGAAAGAAGGTCAAGACTTACCCCCCAAGTCGTGGAAGTATGCGTATGTTTGAAGGATTATTTGGACGGGGTAGATAGGATACAAGATCAAACGTCATTAGAATGTCCGTTAGATAATGACGTTGAAGATTTTATAGAGATGGAAGAAATGGAAGCGGGATTATCACCTTCATCAACCGAAGGAAATACCGAGACCGAAGTGGAGGAAGGTGAATATGATCCCATTAACATGGACGAATATATTGCAAATTACCAACGAACATTTGCGGTTGATGACCCCGAATTTGAAGCAAGTGAACAATATTACGAACGACGAAGGCAAGACGAGTAATGTATAATGGGTGATGGCAATGCCGAAGCTCGATATACTTTGCTCGTAATACATTATCGGGTGATGGCCATGCCGAAGTTCGAATAATGTATTAACTTTTGTATACTTATAGTTGTAACTTGTACCGTTCAAATAAATGTGTTGTTATTGTTATTTATATTATTTATAGTGGTAATCATTTAAATAAAAATGTTGTATTTATATTATTTATAGTGTTAAGCGTTATAAATTATAATTATATTATTTATAGTTGTTTAAGGGTTATACATTTTGTTTATATTGATTATATTATTGTTGTTCAAAAGTTATAAAAATCGAACCGGTAAAAATATAACCGGTAAAAATCAAAATCCGATAAAGATCTTAGTTCGAAAAAAATCCGGTCGAGATCCGAAAAAAATCCGATTCCGAAAAAAAATCGGAAAAAAACGACCCCGAGAACCGGATCCGGATTTGGAAAAATCCGGATTTTTTTTGTCCGGGTTTTTTAAATCCGGATCTGGTCCGGATCCGGTTTTTGTGCATCTATAGAATGAACTTTACAAAAAAAGTCAGGCTATCCATAACATTCCTATCGTTTTATCTCGATAATACAGATGAATTAATTGATGTTGATTCAACGATCAACTATGTTACAAATGATACAGACTCTTCCTAGCCGGTTTGTTTAGATCCTATGAACTAATTAACCTGACTAAATGAAACAACAATTGAGACCAACTTCTTACAACATTGAAAACATTCAAAGCATACAAAACTAAACAAATTATACAATAACTTTTGAAGACTTCAAACAACTAAAACATCACGAATCTTGATATCGAGAGAATCACTAAAATAAACGTTGGAGAACAAACTGAAGGTTAGACAAAGTGACATTTCAATGGAACACCAAGTTAAAGAGAATTGAGCTTAATCACAACCGCAACAAAGCTTCGAATGAAGAAATTTCACACCAGCAAAACGACCGCCACAACGTTATTACGAAGAAAAAAAAGTCGAAATAATATGCACCTTTATAAGCGAATATCAACATAATTCATACAACAAATGACAAATTGATTTTATTTATCTTTTGATAATTAGCGTTTTCTCCATGAAGTTCCACCCATAACACATTTTCCCACATCCCGTTAGGGGTAAAGGGGAGGGGTTTTTACCGTCCATGCCCTGGGATTGGTGCGGGGTTTTTCCTGAGCACGCAGTTGGGGGCGGGTATAACTGTGTAGAAGATGAATGCGTGGGTAGTTAAGTCCCCTCTGGGTGATCCTAACACTGTCAAATTTTTTGTTTCACAATTTGGTCGTTTAGACTATGATACAAATGAGAGTATTCAACCTATTATATTAAGTTTGGCCCAAATTATTGTGGACCTGAGTCCATTATGGTTTCATAGTCGGCTAAAAAGGACTAGAAAATCGCACCTGACCGTTGATTCTTCATCCAACGGTCACTTGTCATCAGACACCAATTTGCATACTTGGTTTCACTAACTTTTAGGGTTTTAAGGTATTATATTTAAGTCGCTGTCTTAACACTTGTCAATTTCCCCAATCCAAATCCAAATTCCAAATTCGCATAATAATGTCAAAGGTAAATCCTACTGTTTACTTTTTCATCATTCATTTAATTTAATTAATACTCTATTCCCCACTTGTATTTAATTGTTTAATTATTATTGTTCATTTCGTTGTCAGCTGTTAATATTATCTCGAATCTTAATTTTTTTAGGTCAACAAAAAGGCTTCGGATCTCAAAGATACTACCGCCTCTGGTACGTTTTCGAATTCAATCAATGACTGTTATTATGTGATCTAGTGATTATATTAAGTGATACAGTAATTTAATTATATATATGTCTGTTATTATGTGTACAATCAGATAAGATTAGTAAGTATTGACACTAAATTTTGGTCACATAAGCTTGATTATTTTACTAGGTATTTTAAGTAGATCTCGGTACTCGTAACTTTCTCTAATTAAGAATAACCAAAAATAAATAAAATAAAATAATAAATTGAATTGATGTAAAAAGAAATAAGAAGAAGCTTGTATATATGCCTATATGGTTAGTTAATCATGGATTAATACCGATCGAGTTAATGTTCATTATAAGAAGCAAAGTAACAAAGAATATTTTATGGTAATGTTTAGAATTTGAAGTAGTGTGTTGTATCATACTTTTTGATCATTCATGATGCATCTTCTTCACTATAACAGACTACAGTACTATCTTGATTGTTAATTTTTTATTTATTTATTTACATATATGTTTAATATATTCAGGAAAAACGACTGTTAAGAAAACGTCTTCTGAATCGAAATCGACGGGTGGTGGTCCATCTGAATATGTTCGATTTCCGGGGAATCCTTTTGACTTTTCAGCCTTTGCTGGTTGTTCACGCGATGTACGTACTGTACTTCCCCTTTCTTCCCCAAACATATGTATCTCTATATCTGCATCGTATTAATTATATGGGAGAATTGAAGTTGATCTGAAACAGGTTAACCTGGATAATGTTTTTGTACATTCCAAAACGGGTTAATGTTTTTTTTGTGTGTATGTATGACAGGATCCATCATTATATCCTCGGATCCTAAAGAGTTTCTCTAAAGATGAAATGAAACTGTTTATAGAGGGAACGGAGCGCATCAGAAAAGTACCATCTCTAAAGCCTATTGTACAAGATTTAGAAACAAATGGTCAGGAAGCTATGAAGAGGTATAGTTAAGGTTTTTTTTTTTATTATAGGTAACTACTGTTAATCACATTTTGCATATTCTTTTGTTTGACTCTTGTGTTTGACCAAATTTTTAGGTACTCGAATGACGAAGATGTTTTAACCAGATTTGTTGACGCCTCTGGGATACTTCAAGTTAACGCAGATGGCTTTGTTCATGCGGCTGCTAGTCATGGTTTAATCGAGGTACTTAATCTTCATGTGATATATACTTGACCCATATATATTGCATTTGAAATTTAAATTACTACTCAAATAGAGTAGCTTTTGTAATCATATATGGCACAATCATGATATTTCTTATACTATTTTGCAATATATTATCGTCAAATTTAAATCATGTAAGATTTTTTTTAAAAAATGAATAGGGTTTGAAGAAAGCAATTGCTTCGGGTGCCGATGTAAATGAAAAAGATTCTGAAGGGATGACACCGTTGCATTTTGCATGCGCATACGGGCAGGTAAGATTTTCTGAATTCTAATACGGAGTTATAAACTTTTTTGTCATTTTTTATTATTAGCCGTGTGAATCGGGATATCTTAATTTTTGATTATATAATGTTATAATAATAATCCAACAACAGGTGGAATGTGCTAAAGTTCTTCTTAAGGCAGGAGCCAATGTAAATGAAAATGATTCTGAAGGGATGAAAGCGTTGCATTTTGCATGTGCAAAAGGGCATGTAAGATTTTGTGTTGGATTCTAATAATAATGAACTTTTTTCTCCATTTTCCCTAGTTATCTAATAATAATGTTATAATAACACAGGTGGAATGTGCTAAAGTTCTTCTTAAGGCAGGTGCTTATGTAAATAAAAAAGAATCTAAAGGGATTTCAGCGTTGCATTATGCATGTGCAAAAGGGCAGGTAGCATTTTGTGTAGTATTCTACAGTAATAATAAACTTTTTACCAATTTTTTTTCTATTATTAGCCACCATGCATGTGAATCCCGATATATTAATTTTTAATTACCTAATTATTATCTAATGTTATAATAATGCAGATGGAATGTGCTAAAGTTCTTCTTAAGGCAGGTGCTGATGTAAATGAAAAAGATTCTGAAGGGATGACAGCGTTGCATTTTGCATGTGCTTTCGGGGAGGTAAAATTTTGTGTATTTTAATAAGCTTTTTCTCAATTTTTCATACTCCCTCCGTCCCAATTTAATAGTCCACAGACAAAAGGGCACACAGTTTTAGGAAATTCCACTAAATTCATTTATCCACCGATGAAATATCTTCTCTCTCCAGATCCACCAATCAAATATCCTCTTTCCTTTCTATTTATGGCAGTGGACTATTAATTTGGGACATCTCAAAATAGAAAAACAGGACTATCTAATTGGGACGGAGGTTAGCTATGTGAGAATCAGGATATATTAATTATTAATTATATATTATTATATTAATTATTTATTATTTATTATAAATATAATATATAATATATAATATTATTTTAATAATCCAACAACAGGTGAAATGTGCTGAAGTTCTTCTCAAGGCAGAAGAGCCAATGTTTATGCTTTAGATAACAACAAGAACACAGCTATGCATTATGTTTCTTGTTATGGTAGGAAAGAATGTGTTAAGCTTATGCTCGAATGCGGTGATCATTTGATTTTGTAAGTTTTATAACCATATAAATTATATTATATTATCATAATACATTCCCCGCCAATGGGGCTTTGCCTCATTGGTCACCATGTTAACATGGTGTTCGAGGAGACCAAGGGTTCGAGTCTCGGGGGGGGGGGGGGGGGGGGGGGGATTTTCGTGAATTAACTCTAACCACTAACATTGCCTTTCAAAAAAAAAAAAAAAAAATCATAATACATTCCCCCTACGTTTTACAAACTAAAGCATGACTGTCACAACAAAATGTGGTCGCATTGTTTTAGGCGGGTTGGGCCACCTAGGTAAACAAATATATATATATATATATATATATATATATATATATATATATATATATATATATATATATATATATATATATATATATATATATATATATATATATATATATATTGGTAGGATCAAGAGGGAAGTAACCATTCGGGGGGAAGCGGGGAAGCAAAAACTTAATTTTTTTTTTCGTTTTTTGAAAAAACTTTGTTCACGAACATTATAGATGAGATGAAAATATGAACATTTAGTAGAGACACTTTGTGATAAATGTTTTTATTTTGGCGGGAAAACGCTCGAATAAGTAATATATAACAATTATCGTGTTTTTCGAGCGTATTTTGAGGTTTTAGCTATTGGAGTTTAGATATTAGGGTTTAGATATTAGGGTTTATAGGGTTTAGATATTAGGGTTTAGAAATTTAGGGTTTAGGGTTTAGATTTAGGGTTTAGATTTAGGATTTAGATTGAGTTTTTAACACGAACGGTTTAGAGTTTAGGGTTTAGGGTTTAGGGTTTAGGGTTTGGTGTTTTGGGTTTATGGAATAAACCCAAAACACCAAACCATAAACCCTAAACTCTAAATCGGGCTAAATTTTACTTCACAAAACATGAAAATAAAAACGTTCATATTCTTCACGAACAATATTATCTTGAATGTTATTTTTGTCGATCGTTTTCCTGCCTAAATAATAACATTCATCACAAAGTGTCTCTTCTAAATGTTCATATTTTCATGTGATCTTGATGCCGGGAAAAAAAAATTTCAAAAAAAACGAAAAAAAAAAAAATTTTTGCTTCCCCCCCGCTTCCCCCCGATTGGTTACTTTCCCATTGATCCTGACCCTATATATATATATATATATATATATATATATATATATATATATATATATATATATATATATATATATATATATGGTCTTTGATTGCTTTTTTTGTTGTTGTTGTTGTGCAGACAACTAAAAAACTCGGAGGGGCAAACACCTATTGATGTTGCAACACTTAATAACCAGGAAGGTGTACTCATGGTGGGGTTGGACTACGCCATGAAAAAAGTGATGATGCAGTGAAGAAGGTGTTGTTGTAGAAGGATGTTTTCCTATTATTTAGGTTGAGGTGGATTTTAATTAGTGTAATCAATGTTTAAGACGACTTAAAAGGATTTGGTTTGTTCCCTATCCCTAGTATAGTACTTTGTTGTATTATGTCGGTCGGTTAAGTTACATCTTTAATCTTTTGTTAACTAAGTAATTAGAGTAGTATGTTTATGACAAGTCGGTCATATTATGTTTCCGTACCAGGCTAATACTTGATTGTTTTGCTTTTCGTCACGTCTTTATCAAGAAAAAAATTTGATAAATAGAACTACTACTTTACATAGGTGCCAAACTAACTAAGTGTATAAAATACTTATGTCAAATTATGGCAGGCATATATATAGAATACAACATGAAAGTTACTGTTGGTTGGATCGTATATAGAATATGACAACTAAAGTGTATAACTACAATTGTTCTTTATTAAGTGTATAACTACTATAACTATAAATCTGGTGATTATTTTATTGATGAAAGTAGCTGACTTCATTGTGCAAAATATAATCAATGGCAGCGGCCTGAAAACTGAGTTAATGTGTTTCCAAGGCTGCAGAAATCAAAAAGTCCCAATTTGTCTGATATAACATGAAAGACAGAGAGAGTGTTATGGGTCACAAATGATCAGAATTAAAGTGAGTTTTTCCACTAAACAAGCTTGGAATGATTTAAAGATAAATAAATGGCCCAATAATAGAGTGGAGTCATGTAGGATGGGGTTTAATCAAGCCATTCATTCCCAAGTCATGCTTTCGTGTTGTGACTCTGGCAATAAATGGCATGTTGCTTACTCATGACAGAATTTATAGGTGGAATTCAAATGGAGATGTGAAATGTGTATTTTGTAGTAACTGTATCAACTCTCATAATCATTTGTTCTTCCAATGTGATTATGCCAAAATTGTATGGAGGAATACTAATAGTAAATTGTTGTTCAGGGGTTTAAATGGCAATTTGAGTAGCTTTATATATACTAAGAGTAATCGGTTCGCTAGCGGAGCAGAGCAATAGTGTACTTCACACGTGGCAATAAAGAAACTGGAGAGTATTTAAAAAGATGAAGTGAAACGAAGATGAATTGACCAAAGTGATTCGGAAAAACATTATGTTAAAAGTTAATTGATTTGAAGGTTAAAAATTCGATGGCAGTAAAGAAGGCTTCACAACTATGGAGCCTAAATAGGAAATTGAAATTACATAGCTTAAACGATGAATGATGTATTTGTTTGTGGGCCGATTAGTCTATTGGGCCTATAATCGTTTTTCAGTTGAAAAAATTTATTTTACGTCATTCAAATTATTTATTCACTGAACCAAAACTGTTTAAAGATTAGATATAGTTTTTAAATTAAGAGAACAAGTTTTCGTTAATAACTAGTTAGAACGATAAAAATTGTTTTTCTCCCTGAAAAAAATAAATAAATTGATGTCGATCTAACGAACAACTAGTAACACTTGATACAGACTCTTTCTAGTAGAGGCGACTCTATGCTTTGACCATTGGGGTCACGAGACACCACTAGTTTGAAAATTTTGTGTAGAAAATACTTTTTAAAATTTATAGGACACCACTAAATTTGACTACAGGACTCCATATATTTTTCGAATTTATAGCATTTCCTTTAAACTATATAGGATACCACTATATTTAACTAGTCGGACCCCATATATATACTTTCATTTGTGTTATTTTAAAGGTAAACAATCATTAAAAAACATTCAAATTCAAATATAATTAATATTGAAAAAAAATCGGGACCCCATTGTGTTTCATTTCTGGAATCGCCGCTGCTTCTAGTCTGTTTGTCCACATCCTTTGAAGTAAGTGACTTGACTAAATAAACTAACAATTGAGACGAACTTCTTACAACAATGAAAAGAATCATACCATACAAAACTAAACAAACCATACAACCACCTTTATAGAATTCCAACAACTACAACATCACGAAGCCTGAAATGGAGAGAATCACCAAAAACAAACATCGTAGAACAAACTAAAGGCGAGATCAAGTGACATTTTGATGAAACACCAAGTTACAAATAATTGAGCCTAAATATGACGGCAACAAAGCCTCGGAGGAAGCTTCTTTGCACCAACAATCCAACTACCAATAACACCACCTAACGAGCTCACATACCATCTAGTACACCTAACGTCGTTGATTACTCACCACCAAACATTCTAAGTCTATTGAAAACATAGACTGCCTGATAGGCTGATACCAATAATGCTTTAACCCGTAACTTAAAACCACTAAAAAAATAACCAAAAATCTTGTTATTTCATTTCCTTGTTCATTAATGATTCTAAGATTTTAGCCGTTTTAATGAAAGCCCTATTCTAAGTCAAACCGGTCGGCGGTCGCAAACACAAGAGGAGAAATAGGTCATTCATTTAGTTAGTCTAAGACTCGAGGATTACCATACCCCACTTGTCGATTACTCGGCCATTTATCTTTAAATCATTCCAAGCTTGTTTAGTGAAAAAACTCACATTATTATTCTGATCATTTGTGACCCATAACACTCTGTCTTTCATGTTTATCATCAAATTGAAACTTTTTTAATCTCTGCAGTCTTGGAAACATGTTAACCCAGCTTTCAGGCCACTGCCAGTGATTATATTTTGCACAATGTCAGTTACTTTCATCAATAAAATGATGATCAAAGTTATTATAGTTATAGTTATACACTTTAAAAAAGAACAATTATAGTTAATTATAAACTTTAAGTATTAGCAGCTGTAACTTTCATGTTGTATTCTATATGCCTGTCATAAGTATTTTATACAACACTGAGTTTGGCACGTACGTACGTGAAGTAGTTGTATTTATCAAGTTTTTTCTTCTTGATAAAGACGTGACTTAAATCAAAACAATCAAGTATTAGCAGCCTGTAATGCGACAGTAGTAGACATAAACTAGTACGGAAACATAATTTGACCGACTTGTCATATTCATTGATCGGTTCATAAATACCGATTGTGTTTTGATATTAAAAGATGAATTTTATGTGTGCATTTGAGGTTGAAAAGGCTCTTTTAAAAGGTTTTTATAATGGGTAACGAGTCAAGACGAAAAACGAAAACGAGGATTAAAACGAGAAAAAGGCGCGAAAAAAAGTATCCGGCCGCAAATTGCGGCTGGTGAGAGTAAATTCCGGCTGGCCTGAAATTAAAAGTTTGCTCAGGTCAGAAACGGGCATAAGGAGGCGCTTGGTTTTTGCGGCTGGGCTAAATTGCGGCTGGTGAGAGTAAATTGCGGCTGGGCGTATTTTTGGATAGAATTTAGAGCCGGATTTGAGGGATTTCAAGCTTGGGGAATACCCTACTTCATTCCCAAAGGAAATCCTAGGCTACGAATAAGACACTTTTTCCATCAGTTTTTGAAGCCCTAAACACCCCAAATCACATCACAAAACATCATCATTCAAGATTCAAGTCAAGATTAAGGAGGTGTTCTTCATGCAACTACAAAAGATCATGTTCATCACCTTCAACATGAGTGGCTAGTTTCTCTATCTTTATTCCTTCCATGAACAATTGATACATGTGTTCTTTTCATTCAAGTTTATGTGGTTTGTAATGTTATAATACTTATGTCTTTTGAATTGTGATATTATAAACCAATTGTTTATTGATCAATGCAAGTATTATTGATTGTGATTATTGCAAGTTGAATTATAGTGATTTAACATTGTGTTCTTGATCCAACTTAGTATTAATTAGATTAAGGATAAAGACAAAGTGTCTAAGTTACACGATTCAATCCCAAGATAGTTAGAGTTGATAAGCCTAAGAAATCTTGTCTATGATATTTGATTAATACTTGATAAGCATAATACTTGTTTGAATGAATGCATGTTAGATTGGAATTGTGAAGGGATAAAGGATTTTAATCTCATTGTTTACATTTCAATCTTCTCAATTACGCTTTAGTTTAAGTCTTTAAGCTTTAATCTAGTTGATTAATTTTAGTAGCTCTTAGTTAAACGAACAAACAAATCCTGAAATTGCTTGCTATTAACCACTATTTCCCGTGGAACGAATCCTGCTTACCCTATCTAAAGTAGAGTAATTAGGATATTTTTGACCGGCCCTTCGACACCGATCAATCATCATACTCTAATTACTTAGTTAACAAACGATTATAAGTGAAATTTAACCGACATAATACAACAAAGTACTATCTATCACTTAATTACTAGGGATAGAGATGGGATCATGGGAACCAAACCAAATCCTCCTCTTAAGCCGTCTTAAACATTAATTAATTAATTACACTAATTAAAATCCACCACCTCAACCTAATAATAGGAATTGGCAACTACTTTTGACGTAGCGTAATGCAACATCTCCATCAGTACATCTTCTTGGTAATTAAGTGTTGCAACTTCAGTAGGCGTTTTCCCCTCCGAGTTTTTTAGTGTTCTGCACACACAAAAAAGAAAAAGAAGAAAAACAATCAAGACCAGATAAAAAAAAATATATATATATGGTGGTTATAAAGCAGCTTACCCAATCACATGATCACCGTAATCGAACAAAAGCGGGACACATTCTTTTCTACCATAACCAGCAACATAATGCAAAGCTGTGTTCTTTTTGGTATCTAAAGCATAAACATTGGCTCCTGCCTCAAGAAGAACTTTAGCACATTCCACCTGTTGTTGGATTATCATAATTATAATATTAGATAATTAAAAATTAATATATATCCCGATTCATATAGTGGCTAATAAGGAAAAAAATTGAGAAAAAAAGTTTATTATTACTGTAGAATACTAGACAAAATCTTACATGCCCTTTTGCACATGCAATATGCAACGCAGTCATCCCTTTAGAATCTTTTTCATTTACATTAGCACCTGCCTCAAGAAGAACTTTATCACATTCCACCTGTCGTTGGATTATTATTATATTATAATATTAGATAATCAAAAATTAATATATCCCAATTCACACGGTTATAAAAAAAATTGAGAAAAAAGTTTATTATTAGAAATTTAGAATACTACTCGAAATCTTACATGCCCTTTTGCACATGCATAATGTAACGCTGTCATCCCTTCAGAATCTTTTTCATTTACATCTACACCCGAAGCTATTGCTTTCTTCAAACTCTACTCAATAAAAAAAAAAGTTTAACTCGTTCCTTTGAACATCATATGTAAGTATTATTATATTACTCTTAACATGTACATTAGAAATACAAACGTTACTTAAATCAACCCATTCATTCATATGTGAATGAATGGGTTAGGTAGTATCACATGAAGATTATTATTAAGTACCTCGATTAACCCATTTCTAGCAGCTGCATGAACAAAGCCATCTGCGTTAACTTGGAATATCCCAGAGGCGTCAATAACTTTGTTTATAACATCTTCATCATTCCAGTACCTAAAATATTGGTTAGTCAAACAAAAGAAAATACAAAAATGTTGGACAGTAGTTCACATTTGGTGACTCACATTTGCAAGTTACATTTGCATGTAAAACATGAAAGACTATTGGTGAATAGTTTTGGCCATAATTGTAGAAATGTTTGCATCTCTCCGTAGCAAAGTCAAAGTTGCTAGTTGCCTTTCACATGGTGGTAGGTGTGGCTGAGAATTGTTGGCAAGTGTATGCATGTGTAAATTGTGAGGTCAAATAAAGAATAGTGTGTAGACTGCTTTTATAAGTAGTATTCACACAAGGATGCTTCATTATATATATAGGTGTCCATGCAGAGGTTTATAAGCATTCAGAGAAAGGGATCAAGTCACAAATGGGAAAAACATAGTTGATACGCTTTATCAACGGAGTGTGTTTATTTGTGAGGTTGAGAGTTTTATTCTTGTAAGGAGTGTAAAAGAGTGTACGAGAAACTTAGATTTTATACTAAAATCTAAGGGGCTTGGGTTTGGGTTTAACTCATAGTGTATTTTTTCCTGTACTGGGTTCTTTTATATTATAAAAATAAAGGAGACTCTTGGGGTGGACGTAGGCAGGGTTTGCCGAACCACGTTAAATCGTCGTGTTATCAGTTACTTTATTTGCTTTCTATTATTTCTCGCAAGTTTGTCTCAAACAAATTATATCCTCGCTTCCGCTGAGGTGGGTGCGTCAGACAAATTGTCATAACAAGTGGTATCAGAGCATCCAGGTGTTTCGGATAGTTTTTTTGTTTGAAAATAGCGGTATGCAGTTTAAGGTGGAGCCATTTGAGATGGCGGATGACGATTGGTATATTATTGAACACATGGAAGTGTTTAATGGTCTGGTTAATCAACTTGAATAAGTTGAGGTTTAAAGGAGGAAGAAGATAAGACCCTTATTCTTCTTGCCTCTCTTCCCAATTCGTATGATATTATTGTCACTACTGTTCTTTATGGTAAGGCTACTATAAAGATGGAGGATGTAGTACCGGTAATCTTATCACATGATAAGAGACGAAGATCCAGTTACCATTTTGAGCATGGGTTTGCTATGGTTGGTCATGGAAGGGGAAGGTTTGCCGAGAAGAGATCTAGCGATAACAGTAGGTCTAGATCAGGAGACGGCGTGAAAGAGTATCCAGTGCTTCAAATGTCATGAGTGAGATCACTAAGGAAGGACTGTCCACTCTGGAGGAATGGTGAAGGTAAATCTGGGGGTTCATCGGTTGCGGTAGCAGCTATTGTACCGGTGGGAGATGTTCTCACAATCTCCAAAAGTTCTAGTTTTGCTCAAGATGAATGAATTTTAGATTCTAGTTGTACGATGCATGTGTGTTTCAAGGAAGCTTATTTTGATAAGCTTATGTTAAAGAAAGCGGGGTGCTGACTTTAGGTGATGGTTCAACATGTGATGTTGAGGGTGTTTGCATGGTGAAAATAAAATTGTTTCACGGAGCTGCTTACGCTCTTGGTGGTGTGGCGTACACACCAAGGATGTGCAAGAATCTAATTTCCTTATGCGTGTTGGATTCTCAAGGATACGGCTATTAGGCCGTAGGTGGAGTTATGAAAATCACACGTGGTGTGAAGGTCCTGATGGAGCGAGAGAAGTATGAGGGTTTATATCGTCTGGTGACGAGTACAAAATATACTCGTGTCTCGAAGGTTTAGAAAGCGTGCACGCAGGAAACAGGTCGGGAACATGTTGGGACATGTGTGACCAAGGTAGACGATAGTGAGAAGGAAAATCCTACTGTGGTGGGAGAGGTGATTCGAGACTCCTCTCCGGAGTCAACTATGTAAGTTGACAGGGTTAGCTGCACATAATTATTGGCCGTGTTATTTGAATCGGGGTTCAGGATCGAGGTGATTCAAGGTATGTGCAGCGGGGATAAGGAGGTCAATGGTGAAAATACTTGGTGTTAGTATTTTCGGTGACGAAGAAGATAAATGTTCGTCAAGGTGGAGATTGTTGGACAGTAGTTCACATTTGGTGACTCACATTTGCAAGTTACATTTGCATGGAAAACATGAAAGACTATTGGTGAATAGTTTTGGCCATAATTGTAGAAATGTTTGCATCTCTCCGTAGCAAAGTCAAAGTTGCTAGTTGTCTTTCACATGGTGGTAGGTGTGGCTGAGAATTGTTGGCAAGTGTATGCATGTGTAAATTGTGAGGTCAAATAAAGAATAGTGTGTATGCTGCTTTTATAAGTAGTATTCACACAAGGATGCTTCATTATATATATAGGTGTCCATGCAGAGGTTTATAAGCATCCAGAGAAAGGGATCAAGTCACAAATGGGAAAAACATAGTTGATACGGTTTATCAACGGAGTGTGTTTATTTGTGAGGTTGAGAGTTTTATTCTTGTAAGGAGTGTAAAAGAGTGTACGGGAAACTTAGATTTTATACTAAAATCTAAGGGGCTTGGGTTTGGGTTTAACTCATAGTGTATTTTTTCTTGTACTGGGTTCTTTTATATTATAAGAATAAAGGAGACTCTTGGGGTGAACGTAGGCAGAGTTTGCCGAACCACGTTAAATCGTCGTGTTATCAGTTACTTTATTTGCTTTCTATTATTTCTCGCAAGTTTGTCTCAAACAAATTATATCCTCGCTTCCGCTGGGGTGGGTGCGTCAGGCAAATTGTCATAACAAAAAATGTGATGAACAATAGTTACCTATAAAAAAATGCAACCACTTTAGAAACAAATCGAATATAAACAGTGATATAAAAAAGCTTATACCTACCTCTTCATAGCTTCCTGACCATTTGTTTCTAAATCTTGTACAACAGGCTTTAGAGATGGTACTTGTCTGATGCGGTCCATTCCCTCTTTCATCAATTTCATTTCATCTTTAGAGAAACTCTTTAGGATCTGAGGATATAATGATAGATCCTGCAATACGTAGATATAATAAGATATATATAGATATATATATGTTTGGCGAAGAAAGGGGAAGTACACTACATCGAGTGATGAACCAGCAAAGGCTGAAAAGTCAAAAGGATTCCCCGGAAATCGCTTATATGGCTCATCAGTTGGTGTTGTTGTTCGAGATGGATCATCAACCGTGGATTTCGATTCAGAAGACGTTTTCTTATCAGCTGGATAATACATTAAAGTATTAAATATATATGTGAATATGAATGTAAGACACATTTTTCATATTAAACGGGAAGGATTCTAGTCCTGTTATACTAACTGAACATGTATGTTTTTTTTTTTGAACAGCGATTGGGATCACCCGAGGGGGACTAAACCACCCGTTGCGATCATCTCCTGTTTCGACTATGCCGATGCAGCGATAATAACCCCGCCCCCATCGTTGCCCGGGAGGAAACCTTGAAACCGATCCAAGGGCACGGCCAAGTATAACCCCCCCTCCCCTTTACCCCCCCAAACGATATGGGAAAGGTGTCATGGGTGGATACTTCATGGCAGGGATGAAATTGTGTTTTTAATATGTAGCCAACGGGGGTCGAACTCCTGACCTCCCCTAAAGGAGGCAGCCCACCAACCGCTGGACCACATCACAACTTCTAACTGAACATGTATGTATGATCGAAAAGTAAGTATCATAATAAAATCTTCTTACATACTTAACTTCTACTCAACATTAACTCGGCATTAATTTAATTTTGATTAATACATGATAACATAACCCATACAAGCTTCTTCTTTTTTCTTTTTACTTCAATTTATTTTATTACTATCAATTTATTTTTGGTTACTGTTAAAGAAAATCACAAGTACTAAGATCTTCTTAAACATAGTAAATTAATTTAATTAAAGTATAATAATAATATATTTTAAAGAGTAGGATGACAACATTAGCCCTAGATAATAAGGTTATAATGACCCAAACTCAGTGTCACATATTTTTTTTTTCCGGCGAAAAGAGAATTATATTAAATAAACTTCATCAGAACAATGAAGATGACAAAAATTACAATGCGAGAGGCCTTTTGAGCCTAAAAGAATTGACAGAAATTGAAAGAAAACATATAACAAACTAATTAAACTCCTAAATTGGAAAGGCTAAAACCAACCATGTGTGGGATTAAGAGCCCACTCTGAAACCAGGCCCGCTGGATAGCTGACCGAAACTCCCAAAAAAAGAAGTCCACTTGAAAGCCCACATGAGACAAAAAAGCTCCATATTGGAAGTCCAACAAACTGGGCACAGAAGCCCAAGTAACAACAGAAGTAAGAACGAAGCGGCATTGAAATTGACGAGAGTTCATCGCCAATTGAAAAGACTAAACGTAATAAAATCTTGAGAGAAATTGGGAACAATAATCGAAGGATCGAATTGGAGCCTGACAAAGGCGAGGCAAGTGAAATCAATTTGATTAAAAGCTAAGAATTAGGCCGAATTGAAAAGAAAAAACAGAGAAAAGTGGTATGGAACGAATCAGACACTCGTGAAAAGCTGCTCGAAATCTCAAAGGAGTCACGGAATTGATTAATTTCATCGACACGGAATTGATTAATTTCATCGAAAGCCAAGCTATTCAGAAGAAAATTGAAAATCTTTAATTCTTCTATGAACAAAATTACATTGATCCTAATTGAATGAGCTTGGAAAAGATACATGTTGAGACGAATCATGTACAACCTAGTGATTGATTCGCAGTTGTAACAAAGTAATCTCCACGAATAGGTATTTCAACAACCCAACTTTTGTTTTTAACAATTGTTTTCTTCAAACCGACACCCGGATTAGAAGAATGAAGGTTCGATATGGCAACTAGCGATTGAGAAGCTAAGCAAATGATTATTGTTTTGATATTTTATTAGGCGTGCCTCGTTGTTTGGAAGGTTTAGAAGGCGTACTGTCAGGGGTCATGTTTTCCATAAAAACACCAAATTTATACATCTCTTCTTTATACGATAGTTTTGTTGAACCAAACTGTTGGTTTCTGTTTAACACGATATTGCAAGAAGATTGTCCAACAACATGGTTAATTTCGCTAGAGGTATCGAATATATCGGAGATATTGGGGAACTCATCGATCCAACTTGACTTCTTGCTTTTGCCACTGTTTTTTGGAGCCACAAGTGAAGAAAAACTTCTTTAGAACCTGACTGAAAGTTCCTGTTTTTAATTTCTTCACAAGATTTTCGGCAAGAAGAATTTAGGCATTGATCGTCTGTTGCAGGTTTGGGAACTTGATCATCTATGAGTTTGGAAGCGTAGGATTTTTTAGGATGGAGAGGAGAGGAGTTTATTAGAACAGGAGTTTTTGTAGGAACATGGAGAGAAGATAAAGGGTTTATTGATGAAGATTTTTGGAGGGTAGGAAAGTCATTCTCTTTTAAATTAATAGGTGAAACGTGGAATGTTTTGGGAACTGTAGTCGAAAGTGGTTGAACAAAGATGTTTATTTTGTCTCCCGAGATTTGAACAATGTTTTTTGATCTCATCTGCAATACCAGAGGACCCACAACACTTATCTTTTTGGGATTGGACAGCCTTGGTTACCTTTTCTAAAGAGTTATGCACAACAACGGTAATGTTTTTCTTTATAGGAGTTTGGAAATTCAAATTTTCCAAGATTTCTCCTTCCTTCGGCAACTGTTCCGGTATCTTTTCCGGTGACTTATCAAACGTTTCATGACCGGAAAAAACATTTGGAGACTTCATTTTTAATTTCTCCTCAGCTTCCAAAAATTCTTTTAGCCAAGAATTATATTCTACGATGGACTCAACGTCAACCATCTCCATTTCTTCATTGTAATTAATCTCTTCAACCCATAAATTGCAAGTTTCCGAATCGCCAATGTTGGCTGTAACCATCTTTTCGATTGGGCCCGGGCTGTAAACTTCGATTAAAGCAAAGACTACATCCGCTCTTTTAAGATTATACGATACACTATTGATATGCACAACTCTGCCAAAGTGCTCAGCAACTACAATGGTACAATTAGGGCTACAATATTCAAATGGAATACCTGATATTGCCACTTTAGCGAAACGAGAGTACTTATTCAAACGTTGCACCATCGGGATTACGTCAATAAATTCCACCTCGTTCAAGGTTGGACCCATTGTCATTCTTTTGAAGCTATCTTCATCGGAACATTGAACGATGTAACCGAATAAACCCCACGCTGAAATTGCTTCAATAGCAATGAAACGACTTTTTAACCAAATAAAAAGTTTGGAGGCTGTGATTGGAGTTTTGTCTATGATTAATGCCGAAAGATGAAGTCGTTTGCAGGTATCAAAATTCTTTGAAAGGTTTATGGAAGGCAAATTAGCTGTGGTAGCAGTGGATTTAGGGTTAAGAGGACTAACATTGTTTTTAGGAAGAATTTCAACATTCAAAGCCTTTTTTGCATATCCCACTGTAAGTTTTCTACCATTAATGAAAACGCCAATTCATTGAGGTTAAGGCATTAGAGGCTTGGGAAATAGTTTCAAATTTAAGAAAAGCATATGAGCGATCCTTTTTCCATGAAATACCAATAATTGATCCGAAAATTTTAAAGGAATTTTGAATGGTACTAAGATCAGTGAAACGGGATAAGTTGCCCAAAAAAATGGAAGATTTAACAGCAAATGAGGATTGATTTCTGTGTAGGTTTGGGATTGAACGATTGTTAGTTTGAGAATATGAGAAATTAGTGTTAATTGGGATGGAATTTGGGAAGGTTGGATGGAAGGGGTGAGAGAGTTTAGGAGCCATGAGATCAAAAATAGTGAATTACGTGAATGTTACTTGATCAGGATGTTTGGGAGGTCTTTAATGAATCACCACTAAAGAGTAGTGAATATGTTCGACCAACGAGTTTGTCATACTCTTTGAGACAAATGATCGAATAGTTGGTGTGCAACTCAAAAAAAGGGAAGTGTAAGCCATAAACAAAGGATGGGATCCATTTGGTGATTATCAAAGTCAAAGGAAAAATGATGAAGATGTAAACAAGAAAAGAGATGGAAGTTACGAGCTCATCGGAAAAGAAGGGACAAAGATACGTTACCGGTGGCCAGAGAGAGAGAGCTTTTTCCTTATCTTTCAAGAGAGAGATTCTTATTAACACACACATTATTTTAGAAAGAGAATAATATAATCACCATAAATAAATCACAATAGTAACAGACTAACAGTCACTAATTAAATTAGAAAACACACCGGTGGTGGCGGTAGTGTCATTGACATCTGAAACCTTTTCGTTCACCTAAATTAATTAAAATTGGAAATAATATTAACAAATGACATCGAATTGAACAATTATTATTATTAAACAAATAAAAGTGCGGCTCACAGATTAACAGGATAATTAGAGTATAATAAATTAAACAAAATGATTAAAACATTATAGGATTTACCTGATTCAAGATACGATTTCGGATTCGGGGAAGAGTGAGAACCGTTGAACTGTGAATTCCCCGTAAGTATCGTTTCATTATAGTCATACGGAGTGTTATCATTTCGTTATCGATATCAAGTCGTATATAGTTATAGAACGGTGTGGAACCCTAATAATAGACTACAATTGAACTTGCACCAAGGGTCTGGAGAGCTTATGCGTAGGTGAAGGAGTTTACTTTTGAAGCTCTAACTCTTTGTCAATGTCTATTTCAGTGTCGAAAATGGACTTAAGTGTCATTCGGTGTTCATTTCGATGTTCGAATATGATGTGAACCAATAAGAAAATAGAATAGTTAAAAAAAAAAAAAAAAGAGAGAGAAAACCCACCGTCTAGTGAAACGTGTGAGTTGCTATAAACATACATGCATTTCGACAAAGTCTGTAGAGCTTATGCGTAGGTGAAGGAGTTTACTTTTGAACAGTGTTGTAAAAGTCGGACGACTTGGCCGACGCGTCGGTCGATGCGTCGTTTTTTGGGTTCTCCGTCCCGTTTTTTCTGAAAACGACTCAAAAGACGGTCAAAGCTAAAAGTTCGGTCAAAGTCTGTCAAAGAAGGTCAAAGTTGGTCAAAAACGGTCAAAGTCAATCAAATTTTCGTCAAGACCTGATATATTTTAAAATTAGTGTTTGTTTTCATTTTTTGAGCCGCTTTTTTTTCTGTGTCCTATACTTGGTAACATTAATTAAGTTTGAAGTTTGATTGTTTTTAAATTCAAGTTCTTATTTAAGAAATTTATGGTACATAATCAACTATTTTATGTATATCTAAATATATATTTAAGAAATTATTAATAAAGTCAACGTTGGTCAACGACCGATGCATCCACGACGCGTCCCCCGACTCAACCGACGCGTCCTTTTTAGGTCTCGACCGATGCGTCACCGACTCGCGACGTTTACAACCTTGCTTTTGAAGCTGTAACTTAGAGCACGAGGTGTCCGTGTCTCTTTGTCAATGTCTAATTCAGTGTCGAAAATGGACTTAAGTGTCGTTCGGTGTTCGAATATGACCAATAAGAAAATAGAATAGTTAAAAAAAAAAAAAAGAGAGAAAACCCACCGTCTAATGGGAGACGGTGGAAATGGATGCTGAGATTGACACTGTGGCGGTATCCACTTTTGGCTGGCATCGGTGATGCATGCTGAGATTGACGCCCACTGAAAACTCTTATTTTTTTTTATTTGTATTTAGTAAGGTAGTTGGATCTAGAAGTTTATATTTGTAAATTGACAAAAAAATTCAATATAGTTTAAAATATTTAATTATATGATGGATAATAATGTAAATTTTCATTCATAAGCTTAATAGCTTATTTTAGAAGCTAGTAGGTTCTTTTTTTTATAGAGCTTATTTATAAGCTCTATAATTTTTGTCACCAAACAAAACTTCAAACTTGAGCTTTTGAAAATTAATAAATTTAAGCTTTCATAAGCTATTATAAGATTGTATTTTACCAGGTCATCGTCCCATTTTCCTAAAAGATTGTACGCTAAACATACCCCAAACCTAAAATATAATATGTACGGCAGTTGCAACGACAAAATTGCTAAAATATGGCCTAATAAAAAAATTAATTATCACAAAATAAATAAAATAACTTATGCTTTCTTTTCTCATGTGTTGGATTAATTAAGCTAATATTCACTTATAAAGTTGAATATTGTTTCGATCCTTTTAATTTTTTTTGTAATGACGTCGTGCTTTACTTGCTTACATTGCCTGATAATTTATAGTTAATACAAGTAAAACTTAGAGGGACCCCAACCCTTCCAGCTCCAATAATCCTATGTCATTTTCGTCCTTGAATGTAAATATATAAGGCGACATACAATCATACACTTCTTTCACTGAACTTCTCTCCTCCACATTAGCGTCACATCAGCACAAACTCTTTAACATTCCTTTCACATTCCTTTCACTAAACACTCACAATCATACACTCTATTTCAAACTTTAACTAATTTTAAATTATTATTTAAATACATAAAATAAACACCAATAACATTTTATTAAATAAAATTAAAACATTACATTATTAAGAAATTAAAAAACATTACATAATTAAAAATAAAAGACAATACATAAAATAAAATAAAATAAAAACGTTGCATAATTAATAGAAAAACAAATACGAACTTATTATTAAAAAAAAGAGCTACTCGAGTGGTGTCGGGTCGTCGTCTTCGTCTTCTTTTTGTTGTTCTTGGGTGTCTTCGTCGGTTAACAAGATCGTATTCATTTTTTGTCGATACTTTTGAAGTATTTGTTGGTCTTCCGTTGGCAAGTCCGGATTGATGCTTGTGTTGAAAATTCGAAAGGCGCGATTCATTACTTTCATTAAAGACGATTGCCGTTTTTGTTTTTGAGTTAAAACAATTTCGTTTTGGGCGACCAAAAGTTGAGAACGAACTTCTTCGGATGAACAAGACGAGGCGGCATCGGACGAAGCCGAACTCTTTCGGCTTTTTCTACCGGCTTGTCGACCCGGTGGACTCCGGATTGCGTCTTCCCCGAATAAAGTAGTGTGATCGGGGTTTGGATCAACCCTTAAAGGTTGATTGTCCCCCAAAGTGATCGGTGACTCGGGTATTGGACGCCTACGGGATGTCATTATGCCATCCGGGACAGAAAACTTCGGACACCTTCTGAGTACTTGCCATGCCTTGTAATGCGTAAACACGGCACTTTGACGCTTCCGATATTCATCACGCGCCGCTTCAATGATGTAGTGACCCGAACTTTTCCATGTTTATATATATTAATTGAGATTGATATTTACATGATTAAATGTTTCCAACATGTTAAGCAATCAAACTTGTTAAGACTTGATTAATTGAAATATGTTTCATATAGACAATTGACCACCCAAGTTGACCGGCGATTCACGAACGTTAAAACTTGTAAAAACGACATGACGATATATATATGGATATACATATGGTTAACATGAGATTATGATAAGTAAGTATCTCCATAAGTATATTAACAATGAGTTATATACATATAAACAAGACTACTAACTTAAGAATTTCGAAACGAGACATATATATAACGATTATCGTTGTAACGACATTTAAATGTATATATATCATATTAAGATATATTAATATATCATAATATCATGATAATATAATAATTTAACATCTCATTAGATATAATAAACAATGGGTTAACAACATTAATTGAGATCGTTAACTTAAAGGTTTCAAAACAACACTTACATGTAACGACTAACGATGACTTAACGACTCAGTTAAAATGTATATACATGTAGTGTATTTAGATGTATTAAAATACTTTTGGAAGACTTCAAGACATATATCAAAACACTCATACTTAACGAAAATGGTTACAGTTACTTTTCCATTCTTTTCTTTCATCAAGAATTCTAGTCGTATTCTTACCCGTATTATACACAGCTTCAAAACGTACTTACTATGAGTATATACCAATAGGAACTAGCATGGGATTCCACTCTTGATTATGTCATGTATGACTAATCAATTTTAACTTCTACCATGAGCTAGTCAACTAACTAGAACTCCTTTTAACCCCACTCACCACTCACCAATTACCACTCATCATTCACTCCACTTCACTTCCAATTCTCTTTCTAATTCTCTCTCAACACACACACACTATTATGAACGTATTTTTCCAGTAGTTAATCATCATCTTCATCAAAAATCACTTCAAGAATCAAGCTATAATCATCATAGGAAGAACACTTCAAGAACACTTCAAAAATCCCTTCAAGTTTACTAATTTACTTCCAAGCTTTCTAATCCATTCCAAGTAATCATCTAAGATCAAGAAACCTTTGTTATATACAGTAGGTTATCTTTCTTATTCAAGGTAATATTCATATTCAAACTTTGATTCAATTTCTATAACTATAAACTATCTTAATTCGAGTAAAAATCTTACTTGAACTTGTTTTTGTGTCATGATCCTACTTCAAGAACTTTCAAGCCATCCAAGATCCTTTGAAGCTAGATCATTTCTTGTCACTTCCAGTAGGTTTACCTACTAAACTTGAGGTAGTAATGATGTTCATAACATCATTCAATTCATATATATAAAACTATCTTATTCGAAGGTTTAAACTCGTAATCACTAGAACATAGTTTAGTTAATTCTAAACTTGTTCGCAAACAAAAGTTAATCCTTCTAACTTGACTTTTAAAATTAACTACACACATGTTCTATATCTATATGATATGCTAACTTAATGATTTAAAACCTGGAAACACGAAAAACACCGTAAAACCGGATTTACGTCGTCGTAGTAACACCGCGGGCTGTTTTGGGTTAGTTAATTAAAAACTATGATAAACTTTGATTTAAAAGTTGTTATTCTGAGAAAATGATTTTTATTATGAACATGAAACTATATCCAAAAATTATGGTTAAACTCAAAGTGGAAGTATGTTTTCTAAAATGGTCATCTAGACGTCGTTCTTTCGACTGAAATGACTACCTTTACAAAAACAACTTGTAACTTATTTTTCCGACTATAAACCTATACTTTTCTGTTTAGATTCATAAAATAGAGTTCAATATGAAACCATATCAATTTGATTCACTCAAAACGGATTTAAAATGAAGAACTTATGGGTAAAACAAGATTGGATAATTTTTCTCATTTTAGCTACGTGAAAATTGGTAACAAATCTATTCCAACCATAACTTAATCAACTTGTATTGTATATTATGTAATCTAGAGATACCATATACACGTATACAATGTTTCGACCTATCATGTCGACACATCTATATATATTTCGGAACAACCATAGACACTCTATATGTGAATGTTGGAGTTAGCTATACAGAGTTGAGGTTGATTCCAAAATATATATAGTTTGAGTTGTGATCAATACCGAGATACGTATACACTGGGTCGTGGATTGATTCAAGATAATATTTATCGATTTATTTCTTTACATCTAACTGTGGACAACTAGTTGTAGGTTACTAACGAGGACAGCTGACTTAATAAACTTAAAACATCAAAATATATTAAAAGTGTTGTAAATATATTTTAAACATACTTTGATATATATGTATATATTGTTATAGGTTCGTGAATCAACCAGTGGCCAAGTCTTACTTTCCGACGAAGTAAAAATCTGTGAAAGTGAGTTATAGTCCCACTTTTAAAATCTAATATTTTTGGGATGAGAATACATGCAGGTTTTATAAATGATTTACAAAATAGACACAAGTACGTGAAACTACATTCTATGGTTAAATTATCGAAATCGAATTTGCCCCTTTTTATTAAGTCTGGTAATCTAAGAATTAGGGAACAGACACCCTAATTGACGCGAATCCTAAAGATAGATCTATTGGGCCTAACGAACCCCATCCAAAGTACCGGATGCTTTAGTACTTCGAAATTTATATCATATCCGAAGGGTGTCCCGGAATGATGGGGATATTCTTACATATATATGCATCTTGTTAATGTCGGTTACCAGGTGTTCACCATATGAATGATTTTTATCTCTATGTATGGGATGTGTATTGAAATATGAAATCTTGTGGTCTATTGTTACGATTTGATATATATATAGGTTAAACCTATAACTCACCAACATTTTTGTTGACGTTTAAAGCATGTTTATTCTCAGGTGAATACTAAGAGCTTCCGCTGTTGCATACTAAAATAAGGACAAGATTTGGAGTCCATGTTTGTATGATATTGTGTAAAAACTGCATTCAAGAAACTGATTTCGATGTAACATATTTGTATTGTAAACCATTATGTAATGGTCGTGTGTAAACAGGATATTTTAGATTATCATTATTTGATAATCTACGTAAAGCTTTTTAAACCTTTACTTATGAAATAAAGGTTATGGTTTGTTTTAAAAATGAATGCAGTCTTTGAAAAACGTCTCATATAGAGGTCAAAACCTCGCAACGAAATCAATTAATATGGAACGTTTTTAATCAATAAGAACGGGACATTTCAGTTGGTATCCGAGCGTTGGTCTTAGAGAACCAGAAAATTTGCATTAGTGTGTCTTATCGAGTTTGTTAGGATGCATTAGTGAGTCTGGACTTCGACCGTGTTTTCTTTAAAAATGATTGCTTAACATTTTTGTTGGAAACTATATATTTTTAACATATGAATATTATGTGATATATTAATCTATTAACGTGTTTGATATTATGTGATAGATGTCTACCTCTAGAACAAGTCTCATTGACTCACCTAATAATAATGAAGAGTCAAATGTAAATTGGAATGATTCGTAGACTGATTCACAAGTTCCCGAAGAGGAACCGGAAGAAGAGTCGGAACCGGAAGAAGAATCGGAACCGGAAGAAGAGTCGGAACCGGAAGAAGAATCGGAACCGGAAGAAGAATCGGAACCGGAAGAAGAAATAGAACCGGTGGGGGAAATAATAAAACGGTTAAGTAAAAGAGAATCCTCAACCAACCGACCAAGGTTAATTATGGTCAATGGTGTTTCCGCCAAGGAAGCAAAATATTGGGAGGATTACCAATTCTCCGATGAATCGGATTCCGACGAGAATTCCGATGATGTTATAGAAATTACCCCAACTGAATTTAAAAAGGCAAAAGAAAATAATAAGGGAAAGGGCATAAAAATAGAGAAATCTAATTCCAACCCCGATGAACTTTATATGTATCGTCAACCCCCGAAGTCCTTAAGTTGTAACAATGACCCGGGAACCTCTAAACCACCAGGTTTTTCTAAACCAATGTGGACAACGACGGCTCGTATTAGGGGAACATCATATATCCCTAGAAACTTGGCAAAACGAGCCAAAACTGAACAAGAAGAAACGAGCGAGTCGGAATAAGATAGTTGTATTCGTGTGGTGTAATATATGTAATATAGTGTGCTTATGCTTTATGATATATATAAAAATTGCTTGTATTAATAAGTATTTTTTTATGAATCTAACTCTTGTCTATTTTACAGTATAAAAACACAAAATGGATAGACAACCCAATATTTTAAGAGACCTACCCGGAGACATGATTGATGAAATCTTGTCTAGAGTCGGTCAGAATTCCTCGGCACAACTATTTAAGGCGAGATCAGTTTGTAAGACATTCGAAGAACGTTCCAAGAATGCCTTGGTTTATAAAAGGCTTTCGTTCGAAAGATGGGGGATATCACATTGGGAAATCCATAAGTTACGATGTGTTTACTTTGACGCATATATTGCGGGGAACCCAAATGCTATTTTACGCAATGGGTTAAGAAATTATTTTGACTCAATATATCCGAATATTGGACTTCGTGATTTAGAAAAAGCGGCTAACATGCAACATAAAGAAGCATGTTATGCTTACGGATTAGTAATGTTCGCTTCTCACCAAAGTGAGAACAAGAACATCGGCCTACAACTATTAAACAAAACGTTCCCACAAGTGACGGAGTCGGTAATTGGGGTAAGAAATGAGGTTTTTAGATTGTTACGGGACTGTTGGACATTACGTAACCCTCGTCCCTTTGACGACGTTACAACACGCTGTCTTATCAACGGCCATAACGGTTATGTTCCACAAGACCAAGGATGGGAAGTAGTCCTAGTAAAACC
Source organism: Rutidosis leptorrhynchoides (assembly GCF_046630445.1). Taxonomy (NCBI): domain Eukaryota; kingdom Viridiplantae; phylum Streptophyta; class Magnoliopsida; order Asterales; family Asteraceae; genus Rutidosis; species Rutidosis leptorrhynchoides. The sequence continues at coordinate 464,590,393 of NC_092335.1, read as the reverse complement.
AGAATGCATGACTTGTTTCTGGACGTATGAATTACGTGTCTTTATTGCCTTTGCTGAACGACTTGTGTACTAGCTAGAATTATCTTCACAACTATCTTGTATCAAAGTTATTGTGTGCTATATTTCATGCTTTATGTAAAATAAGCGGTATTGTAAGTTTGTAAAATATTGTATAAAAGTTTGAACGCGAAATATTATTATAATCAGTTTTTCATATAGAATTGTAGTAGTTGAATTGTATATTAGCTACTAAGTATCAACTTAACGGGTAGGTACTACCCGAATTTAAACTTATAAAACGCTAATATGAAGAAAAAGCTTTTATAAATGAGTTCATATTATGCTACGAAATACTATTAACTACTCTTAATATTCTGTATGATTAACTTGTTCCATTTGACTATTTTGAAGGAAATGGCACCGACTACTCGACACACCGTGAATATGAATGAAGAGGAATTCCGTACTTTTCTAGCTTCAAACATAGCCGCAGTACAGGCTGCGCTACATACCAACAATAACCTTGGATCTAGCAGTACAGGAAATCGTGTAGGATGCACCTACAAAGAATTCACTGCCTGCAAACCTTTGGAATTTGATGGAACCGAAGGACCGATCGGATTGAAACGGTGGACCGAGAAGGTCGAATCGGTGTTTTCCATAAGTAAGTGTACTGAAGAGGACAAAGTAAAGTACGCTACGCATACCTTCACAGGTTCTGCGTTAACATGGTGGAATACCTATCTAGAGCAAGTGGGACAAGACGATGTGTACGCACTACCGTGGTCAGCATTCAAGCACTTGATGAACGAGAAGTACCGTCCCAGAACCGAGGTCAATAAGCTCAAGACAGAACTTAGAGGGTTACGAACCCAAGGATTTGATATTACCACGTACGAAAGACGATTCACAGAATTGTGCCTATTGTGTCCGGGAGCATTCGAAGATGAGGAAGAGAAGATCGACGCGTTTGTGAAAGGATTACCGGAAAGAATCCAAGAAGATATAAGTTCACACGAGCCCGCCTCCATACAACAGGCATGTAGAATGGCTCACAAACTAGTGAACCAGATTGAAGAAAGAATTAAAGAACAAACTGTTAAAGAGGCCAATGTGAAGCAAGTCAAAAGAAAGTGGGAGGAAAACGGTGATAAGAATCACCAATACAACAACAACAGCAATTACAACAATAATCGCAACAATTATCCCAACAATCGCAACATCAATCGCAACTACAACAAACGGCCCAACAACAACAACAACAACAATAACAACAACAACAACAACAGCAACTACAACAATCATCCCAACAATAATAATAACCGCAACAACAACAACAATCAGAAGCAGCTATGCCAAAGGTGTGAAAAGTATCACTCGGGGTTCTGCACCAAATTTTGCAACAAGTGTAAAAGAAATGGTCATAGCGCGGCGAAGTGTGAGGTCTACAGACCAGGGGTTAATAGAACGAAAGGAACAAATGGTGTCGGAACGAGTAATGGCGGAGCAAGTAGTGTCGGAGCAAGTTATGCCAATGTAGTTTGTTATAAATGTGGAAAACCGGGCCACATTATTAGAAATTGCCCGAACCAGGAGAACACGAATGGACAAGGCCGTGGAAGAGTTTTCAATATTAATGCGGCAGAGGCACAGGAAGACCCGGAGCTTGTTACGGGTACGTTTCTTATTGACAATAAATCTGCTTACGTTTTATTTGATTCAGGTGCGGATAGAAGCTATATGAGTAGAGATTTTTGTGCTAAATTAAGTTGTCCATTGACGCCTTTGGATAGAAAATTTTTACTCGAATTAGCAAATGGTAAATTAATTTCAGCAGATAATATATGTCGGAATCGAGAAATTAAACTGGTTAGCGAAACATTTAAGATTGACTTGATACCAGTAGAGTTAGGGAGTTTTGATGTGATAATCGGTATGGACTGGTTGAAAGAAGTGAAAGCAGAGATCGTTTGTTACAAAAATGCAAATCGCATTATACGAGAAAAAGGAAAACCCTTAATGGTGTACGGAGAAAAGGGCAACACGAAGCTACATCTTATTAGTAATTTGAAGGCACAAAAACTAATAAGAAAAGGTTGCTATGCTGTTCTAGCACACGTCGAGAAAGTACAAACTGAAGAAAAGAGCATCAATGATGTTCCCGTAGCAAAAGAATTTCCCGATGTATTTCCGAAAGAATTACCGGGATTACCCCCACATCGATCCGTTGAATTTCAAATAGATCTTGTACCAGGAGCTGCACCAATAGCTCGTGCTCCTTACAGACTCGCACCCAGCGAGATGAAGGAACTGCAAAGCCAATTACAAGAACTTTTAGAGCGTGGTTTCATTCGACCAAGTACATCACCGTGGGGAGCTCCTGTTTTGTTTGTCAAGAAGAAAGATGGTACATTCAGGTTGTGTACCGACTACCGAGAGTTGAACAAACTTACTATCAAGAACTGCTACCCACTACCGAGAATCGACGACTTATTTGATCAACTACAAGGCTCGTCTGTTTATTCAAAGATTGACTTACGTTCCGGGTATCATCAAATGCAGGTGAAAGAAGATGATATTCCAAAGACTGCTTTCAAAACACGTTACGGTCATTACGAGTTTATGGTCATGCCGTTTGGTTTAACTAATGCACCAGCTGTGTTCATGGACCTTATGAACCGAGTGTGTGGACCATACCTTGACAAGTTTGTCATTGTTTTCATTGATGACATACTTATTTACTCAAAGAATGACCAAGAACACGATGAACATTTGAGAAAGGTGTTAGAAGTATTGAGGAAGGAAGAATTGTACGCTAAGTTTTCAAAGTGTGCATTTTGGTTGGAAGAAGTTCAATTCCTCGGTCACATAGTGAACAAAGAGGGTATTAAGGTGGATCCGGAAAAGATAGAAATTGTTGAAAAGTGGGAAACCCCGAAAACTCCGAAACACATACGCCAGTTTTTAGGACTAGCTGGTTACTACAGAAGGTTCATCCAAGACTTTTCCAGAATAGCAAAACCCTTGACTGCATTAACGCATAAAGGGAAGAAATTTGAATGGAATGATGAACAAGAGAAAGCGTTTCAGTTATTGAAGAAAAAGCTAACTACGGCACCTATATTGTCATTGCCTGAAGGGAATGATGATTTTTTGATTTATTGTAACGCATCAAAGCAAGGTCTCGGTTGTGTATTAATGCAACGAACGAAGGTGATTGCTTATGCGTCTAGACAATTGAAGATTCACGAACAAAATTATACGACGCATGATTTGGAATTAGGCGCGGTTGTTTTTGCATTAAAGACTTGGAGGCACTACTTATATGGGGTCAAAAGTATTATATATACCGATCACAAAAGTCTTCAACACATATTTAATCAGAAACAACTGAATATGAGGCAGCGTAGGTGGATTGAATTATTGAATGATTACGACTTTGAGATTCGTTACCACCCGGGGAAGGCAAATGTGGTAGCCGATGCCTTGAGCAGGAAGGACAGAGAACCCATTCGAGTAAAATCTATGAATATAATGATTCATAATAACCTTACTACTCAAATAAAGGAGGCGCAACAAGGAGTTTTAAACGAGGGAAATTTAAAGGATGAAATACCCAAAGGATCGGAGAAACATCTTAATATTCGGGAAGACGGAACCCGGTATAGGGCTGAAAGGATTTGGGTACCAAAATTTGGAGATATGAGAGAAATGGTACTTAGAGAAGCTCATAAAACCAGATACTCAATACATCCTGGAACGGGGAAGATGTACAAGGATCTCAAGAAACATTTTTGGTGGCCGGGTATGAAAGCCGATGTTGCTAAATACGTAGGAGAATGTTTGACGTGTTCTAAGGTCAAAGCTGAGCATCAGAAACCATCAGGTCTACTTCAACAACCCGAAATCCCGGAATGGAAATGGGAAAACATTACCATGGATTTCATCACTAAATTTCCAAGGACTGCAAGTGGTTTTGATACTATTTGGGTAATAGTTGATCATCTCACCAAATCAGCACACTTCCTGCCAATAAGAGAAGATGACAAGATGGAGAAGTTAGCACGACTGTATTTGAAGGAAGTTGTCTCCAGACATGGAATACCAATCTCTATTATCTCTGATAGGGATGGCAGATTTATTTCAAGATTCTGGCAGACATTACAGCAAGCATTAGGAACTCGTCTAGACATGAGTACTGCCTATCATCCACAAACTGATAGGCAGAGCGAAAGGACGATACAAACGCTTGAAGACATGCTACGAGCATGTGTTATTGATTTAAGAAACAGTTGGGATCGACATCTACCGTTAGCAGAATTTTCCTACAACAACAGCTACCATTCAAGCATTGAGATGGCGCCGTTTGAAGCACTTTATGGTAGAAAGTGCAGGTCTCTGATTTGTTGGAGTGAAGTGGGGGATAGACAGATTACGGGTCCGGAGATTATACAAGAAACTACCGAGAAGATCATCCAAATTCAACAACGGTTGAAAACCACCCAAAGTCGACAAAAGAGCTACGCTGACATTAAAAGAAAAGATATAGAATTTGAAATTGGAGAGATGGTCATGCTTAAAGTTGCACCTTGGAAAGGCGTTGTTCGATTTGGTAAACGAGGGAAATTAAATCCAAGGTATATTGGACCATTCAAGATTATTGATCGTGTCGGACCAGTAGCTTACCGACTTGAGTTACCTCAACAACTCGCGGCTGTACATAACACTTTCCACGTCTCGAATTTGAAGAAATGTTTTGCTAAAGAAGATCTCACTATTCCGTTAGATGAAATCCAAATCAACGAAAAACTCCAATTCATCGAAGAACCCGTCGAAATAATGGATCGTGAGGTTAAAAGACTTAAGCAAAACAAGATACCAATTGTTAAGGTTCGATGGAATGCTTGTAGAGGACCCGAGTTCACCTGGGAGCGTGAAGATCAGATGAAGAAGAAATACCCGCATCTATTTCCAGAAGATTCGTCAACACCTTCAACAACTTAAAATTTCGGGACGAAATTTATTTAACGGGTAGATACTGTAGTGACCCGAACTTTTCCATGTTTATATATATTAATTGAGATTGATATTTACATGATTAAATGTTTCCAACATGTTAAGCAATCAAACTTGTTAAGACTTGATTAATTGAAATATGTTTCATATAGACAATTGACCACCCAAGTTGACCGGCGATTCACAAATGTTAAAACTTGTAAAAACTACATGACGATATATATATGGATATACATATGGTTAACATTAGATTATGATAAGTAAGTATCTCTATAAGTATATTAACAATGAGTTATATACATATAAACAAGACTACTAACTTAAGGATTTCGAAACGAGACATATATGTAACGATTATCGTTGTAACGACATTTAAATGTATATATATCATATTAAGATATATTAATATATCATAATATCATGATAATATAATAATTTAACATCTCATTAGATATAATAAACAATGGGTTAACAACATTATTTGAGATCGTTAACTTAAAGGTTTCAAAACAACACTTACATGTAACGACTAACGATGACTTAACGACTCAGTTAAAATGTATATACATGTAGTGTATTTAGATGTATTAAAATACTTTTGGAAGACTTCAAGACATATATCAAAACACTCATACTTAACGAAAATGGTTACAGTTACTTTTCCATTCTTTTCTTTCATCAAGAATTCTAGTCGTATTCTTACCCGTATTATACACAGCTTCAAAACGTACTTACTATGAGTATATACCAATATGAACTAGCATGGGATTCCACTCTTGATTATGTCATGTATGACTAATCAATTTTAACTTCTACCATGAGCTAGTCAACTAACTAGAACTCCTTTTAACCCCACTCACCACTCACCAATTACCACTCATCATTCACTCCACTTCACTTCCAATTCTCTTTCTAATTCTCTCTCAACACACACACACACTATTATGAACGTATTTTTACAGTAGTTAATCATCATCTTCATCAAAAATCACTTCAAGAATCAAGCTATAATCATCATAGGAAGAACACTTCAAGAACACTTCAAAAATCCCTTCAAGTTTACTAATTTACTTCCAAGCTTTCTAATCCATTCCAAGTAATCATCTAAGATCAAGAAACCTTTGTTATATACAGTAGGTTATCTTTCTTATTCAAGGTAATATTCATATTCAAACTTTGATTCAATTTCTATAACTATAAACTATCTTAATTCAAGTAAAAATCTTACTTGAACTTGTTTTTGTGTCATGATCCTACTTCAAGAACTTTCAAGCCATCCAAGATCCTTTGAAGCTAGATCATTTCTTGTCACTTCCAGTAGGTTTACCTACTAAACTTGAGGTAGTAATGATGTTCATAACATCATTCGATTCATATATATAAAACTATCTTATTCGAAGGTTTAAACTCGTAATCATTAGAACATAGTTTAGTTAATTCTAAACTTGTTCGCAAACAAAAGTTAATCCTTCTAACTTGAATTTTAAAATTAACTACACACATGTTCTATATCTATATGATATGCTAACTTAATGATTTAAAACCTGGAAACACGAAAAACACCGTAAAACCGGATTTACGCCGTCGTAGTAACACCGCGGGCTGTTTTGGGTTAGTTAATTAAAAATTATGATAAACTTTGATTTAAAAGTTGTTATTCTGAGAAAATAATTTTTATTATGAACATGAAACTATATCCAAAAATTATGGTTAAACTCAAAGTGGAAGTATGTTTTCTAAAATGGTCATCTAGACGTCGTTCTTTCGACTGAAATGACTACCTTTACAAAAACGACTTGTCACTTATTTTTCTGACTATAAACCTATACTTTTCTGTTTAGATTCATAAAATAGAGTTCAATATGAAACCATATCAATTTGATTCACTCAAAACGGATTTAAAATGAAGAAGTTATGGGTAAAACAAGATTGGATAATTTTTCTCATTTTAGCTACGTGAAAATTGGTAACAAATCTATTCCAACCATAACTTAATCAACTTGTATTGTATATTATGTAATCTAGAGATACCATAGACACGTATACAATGTTTCGACCTATCATGTCGACACATCTATATATATTTCGGAACAACCATAGACACTCTATATGTGAATGTTGGAGTTAGCTATACAGGGTTGAGGTTGATTCTAAAATATATATAGTTTGAGTTGTGATCAATACTGAGATACGTATACACTGGGTCATGGATTGATTCAAGATAATATTTATCGATTTATTTCTGTACATCTAACTGTGGACAACTAGTTGTAGGTTACTAACGAGGACTGCTGACTTAATAAACTTAAAACATCAAAATATATTAAAAGTGTTGTAAATATATTTTAAACATACTTTGATATATATGTATATATTGTTATAGGTTCGTGAATCAACCAGTGGCCAAGTCTTACTTCCCGACGAAGTAAAAATCTGTGAAAGTGAGTTATAGTCCCACTTTTAAAATCTAATATTTTTGGGATGAGAATACATGCAGGTTTTATAAATGATTTACAAAATAGACACAAGTACGTGAAACTACATTCTATGGTTAAATTATCGAAATCGAATATGCCCCTTTTTATTAAGTCTGGTAATCTAAGAATTAGGGAACAGACACCCTAATTGACGCGAATCCTAAAGATAGATCTATTGGGCCTAACAAACCCCATCCAAAGTACCGGATACTTTAGTACTTCGAAATTTATATCATATCCGAAGGGTGTCCCGGAATGATGGGGATATTCTTACATATATATGCATCTTGTTAATGTCGGTTACCAGGTGTTCACCATATGAATGATTTTTATCTCTATGTATGGGATGTGTATTGAAATATGAAATCTTGTGGTCTATTGTTACGATTTGATATATATATATATAGGTTAAACCTATAACTCACCAACATTTTTGTTGACGTTTAAAGCATGTTTATTCTCAGGTGAATACTAAGAGCTTCCGCTGTTGCATACTAAAATAAGGACAAGATTTGGAGTCCATGTTTGTATGATATTGTGTAAAAACTGCATTCAAGAAACTGATTTCGATGTAACATATTTGTATTATAAACCATTATGTAATGGTCGTGTGTAAACAGGATATTTTAGATTATCATTATTTGATAATCTACGTAAAGCTTTTTAAACCTTTATTTATGAAATAAAGGTTATGGTTTGTTTTAAAAATGAATGCAGTCTTTGAAAAATGTCTCATATAGAGGTCAAAACCTCGCAACGAAATCAATTAATATGGAACATTTTTAATCAATAAGAACGGGACATTTATCCGCGTCATTAGCTCCACTTGGCCAATTTTTTTTAATTGGTTGTAAATACTAATAAAAACTTTGAAATCTCTTGCCATTTTCGTCCATTTCCCGTTTATTTGATCGTTGTTTCTTTTTCGATCGGCGACTTGATTATAGTTGGATACAACCGTAGTCCAAAACGAATCGGCCGATTGTGAATTTCCAATTTTCGGATTTTCCGTCGCATCGAGCCAACGTTCGGCCAAAATTACTTCTTCTTCCGGAGTCCAATGCATTAGTTGACGTTTCGGATTTTCACTTCCTTCGCCTACTTTAGATTTTCCCTTTCTTTTAGATTTTTGTTTTTCAGTCTCGGGTTGTGTTTCGGGTACGCTTTCAAGCGTCGGTTGTGTTATATGTTGTGATATATTGTATGGAAGTTGTTGTTGTTGAGATTGTGAAAAGAATTGTTGTTGGGGGATAGGAAATTGTGGTTGTGTATAGTATGGATTCATGTTTTGATATTGTAATTGTTGTTGAAATGGTAGTGTTGGTGGTTGAACAAATTGTAATTGTTGTTGAAATGGTAGTTGTTGTGATGGGACAAATTGTTGTTGTTGAGAAAAACTAGTTTGGCTTGGAGACGAATTGCTAGCTTGGTTCGATGATGAATGATTCGGTGACGGGATTGGATTGTTTAACATATGGTTAAAGAAATCGTTGTTATTTTGTTGAGACATTTTTTTTTGAATGGAAGATTGAGAGTGTATAAAAGTGTTTGAGTTTAAATAAAGATTGAGAGTGTTGAGTGGTTTTGTTTGTGTAGTATGTGTATGTATATATAGATAGGTAAATAATTATATAAAAGAAAAACAAAATAAAAAAAACTAAAAATTAAATTATGTAGCCGTTGTGTGGGGGGGGGACAAAAAAGAAAATAGTGGGCCCCACAAAGAGACCGTTAGAAGGGGGTGAGGGGGTGGCTGGCGGGTGATGTGGCAGATCGGTGGTGGTGGGGGTGAGACAGGTGGCGGTGGGTGGTGGCTCCTTTCACGAGCCATTACAAGTGGCCTAAGGGTTAACATAGGATTGCTCCCTGCCTGCACGTGCGGAGTTTAGAGTAACCCGGATGAGGTATCCGCCCCACCTGGTTTTAACAGATAAAAATTTTACACTAAAAAAAAATTACTAAAAAATAAGGTTTTTATTAGTGTTTACACTCTCTGAAAATAAAAAAATTACTCCATCCGTCTCACAATAAGTGTCCACTATTGACTTTTCAAAGTCAAATTTTCTCAACTTTAACCGTAAATATTTGTATTCGTATTATACAGTATTTGATAAAAATTATATGAATGAATTGAGTTTTTAAATATGTTTTCATTCATATAATTTTTATCAAATATTATATAACACAAATAAATATATTTACGGTAAGTTTAGTAAATTTGACATTAAAAAGTCAATAGTGGACACTTATTCATATTTACACAAATAAATATGTTTTCATTCCTGGCTACCACTAAATATTCGTTCCAGAAGGGATTCGAACTTGAGACCTCTTGCAAGGAACTCAAGGGTCCAACCACTTAACTATCTAGCGATGGTTATTAAAACAATTCATTCTTTTTTAATAATTTCTCTAAAACAATATCTTTACAAGCATTAAAATGATAACTTTCGACGGCGGGAATGCGAGATTACCAGTAAGCCAGATGCTTCGTTCTACCCAAAAGTAGAGGAATGAGTCATTCAACCCTCGGGAAAATGATTTTATGGGCTACATATTACTTTTTCTTACCTCACACGCACATAATTGAATGCTTTTGTACATTCTGAATAACTTCGAACTAATTTTTTAGTCAAAGATTTTAACATAGCAAGTTTGATATAATCAATCATATATCTAAAAGAGATATAAGCATCCCATACATGAAACTATTTTTTTCTCAGGACTCTGTTTACCATTTACTCCGTATTTCAATAAGTCACATATAGGTAAAGATAGCAGAATCGATATAGAATGATTATATGGAGTAATTCGAAAATAAATAATCATGTTTACTTATTGTGTTGAATGATTAAAATGACTATTATACCCCTATACAAAATAATCGTGTTTAATATAAATGGATCATTTGAACCACATCTGATTAAACTAAAAGGATACATTCGAGAACAATTTTTGTTAAAGATAAAACGGTTTTAAAGATAAAACAGTTTTTAAAATTATATCAAGATCAACCGTTTTCGTTAATAACTAGTTAGAATGATAAAAATTGTTAAGATCATGCTACCCATAACATTCTTATCCTTTTCTCCTCGAAAACTAAATTTAAATTGATGTCGATCAACGAACAATTAGTTACACTTGATATAGACTCTGTCTAGTCTGTTTGTTCGGATCCTATGATCTAACTGGCTTGACTAAATAAAACAACAATTGGGACGAACTCCTTACAATAATGAAAAGAATCATACCATACAAAACTAAACAAACCATACAACAACCTTTGAAGAGTTCCAACAACTACAGCTTCATGAATCCTGAAATCGAGACAATCACTAAAAACGAACGTCGCAGAACAAACTGAAGGCGAGATCAAGTGACATTTTGATAAAACACCAATTTACAACTAATTGAGCCTAAATAAGACCGCAACAAAGCCTCGAAGGAAGAATCTTTGCACCAACAATCCAATTATCAAAACCACCACCTAACGAGCTCACATACCATCTAGAATCACCTAATGTCGTTTATTAGTCACCACCAAACATTATAAGTCTACGAAAAAACATAGAGTGCTTGATACCAATAATGCTTCAAACCCGTAAGCTTAAAACCACCAAAAAACAACCAACAGTCTTGCTGTTTTCCAATTTCTTTATTCATTATTGATCCTGAGATTTTAGTCGTTTTAATGAAACCCCTATTCTAAGTCAAACCGGTTAAGAACACAGAAGGAGAAACAGGTCATTCATTTTGTCCAAGACTCGAAGATTACCATAACCCATGATATTGCTCGAATCACACATGTTATACTTCGCAATATCCGTCTCCTTTTCGTGTGAATTAAATAGAAGTTGAATTAAAGTGTGACAGTTCATTGATAAGAAGATGGTTCAAGGCAAATATATATATATATATATATATATATATATATATATATATTATAAAAGTCCAAAAATTATATAAAAGAATCAAGTGTATTTGATAAAACTAAATACTCCCTCCGTCCCATCTTAAATGTCCACCGTTGACTTTTCAAAGTCTTTCTTTGTCAACTTTGACCATATATATTTTAATTTGATGAAATTTATATGAATGGATTAAGATTTCAATGTGTTTTTGATCAAACCAAAATCGTCTGGTATAAATAGATTTCGGGTTTGAGTGCTTGATTTGGGAAAAAGAGTAAGTCGAATGTTTTAACTCCAATAATTGTGCAAACCCCGATTTGGAATCTGGATTCCAAGGGCGTAAAACAATCGATTGAATTAACCTTATTCGATCGGAATCGAATAAGTTAATATCTCAGAGTAAGAATTGGCTCCGATGATGATCGGAGTGCTGATCAGAATTAAGCTAACGACTGGAGTAATGCCACCGCAGTTGATTTGAGCAGAGTAACATTAATGCATCCAGTGTTGTGTGATTGGTAATCTTGTTCGCGTATTTATAGATTTTAGGAGGGAATGATGACGTGGCACATGTCCCTTTTATAGTTGTAACGAACTTTGCCAATCCCGAGGGGTGACGTGGCACCTGTCCTTTTCATGGGAATAATCGAACAGATCCTAACAATCTTTCCTAGATTCGTGGGCTGACGTGGCATGCAACTTGCTTGCATGCTTGTTCTGGGATGGAATATCTGTTCCGGGACAGTGCACATTCTCCGGGACGACGTGCTTATCCCGGGAGGGTATCATTATGCCGAGTTGAAATGCAGAACCGAGAAGTGGTAACGGTACCAGCAGCATGACTGGCTACATGATGCCGATTACGTGTGTGTTTGTCCAGGCCAGATTTTATACGGCGTTCCCGGCTAGCTGCTATCCGATGTGCGCCTTCCCGGGTGCATTCTGTAACAGACTGAAACCCGGGCTAGTTGTAAGTTGCCTATTTTGCCCTTAGGGTTTGTGCTTAGTCTTAAGTGCTTTTATTTTAATTATTTTATTAGTGTTTTATTATAATTGTGTTGTGACCAGTTTGTGACAAGGGTCCCAGAACAGGTTGGTTTATTTAATTTGGACTCCGTTAAGACCACCTAAGGAGATACGAAAGGTTATCAGATAAGATAACTGGTAAATACACGTGTGATATGGGGTATGGGTTTATAACCCATTTATATGTATGTTTCTGTATGTTTCTTCTCATTTCCCTAAATAAGAAAATAAGTACTCCGTACCCAAACTTCATCCCTTCACAAACCCTAATTGAATCTAAGTCTTAAATTGGATTGTGAGGCTTTAAGGATTGATTCATATCATCCTTGTGATCATTTATCCAGGTTTGTTAGCTTGAATTCGTGCTTTAGTTCATAGAAATTGGGTTTTGGGTGTAAATGGGTTTTTGATGAATTTTGAGCTTGAATCTTCATATTATGTGTTTGTATGTGTTAATTGATGTTAGAAATAGGTTGTATATATGTTTAGTAGCTTCCATGTGCTTAAAATTTGATCAAAATCGCTCAAAAATCGAGTTTTTGGGGAAAAAATACGAAATCAGCGAATGTGTTCGAACCAGTTGCTACAGTATTTTGCTACAGTACCCGAGTTGCTACAGTGCCCGAGTTGCTACAGTGTCACTATTTGCTACAGTGTTCTGTATCTGCTACAGTGTCACTATTTGCTACAGTATCACTATTTGCTACAGTTCACTATTTGCTACAGTACCGAGTTGTTACAGTACCCCCGAGTTGCTACAGTGTCACTATTTGCTACAGTACCGAGTTGCTACAGTGTCACTATTTGCTACAGTACTTTTATGAAATTGAAACGGGCGTAACTTTCAAAACGTAACTCCGTTTTTGATGAATAAACTATCGTTAGAATCGTAATAAAGAATACTTTTCAATGGTGAACTTTTAAGAAACTAGATCAAACTGTTTTTAGGTCAGAAAAGGAGTTTTAGTGTGTATGTCATGTTTTGCACGCACCTGTATGCCATTATTGAATGGAGTCATGATGTAGACTCATAAAATTATGAATATATGGTGTTATGACCTAGTTAGTTGTATGAAATGATTATATTATTTATTGGACATATATATTAACTTTGTTTGTGTTGTTCTCAGGTTATAAGGACAAGGAGGAAGCTCAGAAATAATAACTGAGCAGTTGCTGGTAATTGGTGAGTGGGTCTATCTTCGGATAGAGTTTAAGTAGCATATCATGCTACTGTGGTTGACTCTTTTACCATGCATAGTGTAGAAATTGCCATGTTAGAATAATATAGTATGCCTGATGTTCTATGTGAATTATGTGTACACTGTGTGAATGGCACCAGTCGGGCCTAGGGAGACTGGGGACTCGAGACCGTGCCTAGGAGAGGTTAGAGTCCGTATGAGGTCAACCGTGCCTAGGGGAGGTTGGGCCCATAGGCTACTGATTGTAGAGTATAGTGTGAATGATGCATCCCCTGCGTCTGGATAACTATACTGTGAATTGAGTAGCAGGGACTATCGGTAGACTCAAGTCCGATCAGCTAGGAGTCGTGTGCTCGTACAAGCCGCCGATCCTCATATTGTCTTATTGTATGCTAGTTGGTAGTTAGCATGTGTTGTTGTTAGTATATAGCTTGTGTGTGACTTAAGCTATATCTGTTAGATAGATTCCATTCACTTAGCGGTGCGCTAATCCCCCACATATTCTCTCCTTGAAGGTTTACGTACTGCCAGTCGGGATGGGTGCTGTTGCAGAAGACATGTTTGACAATCCAACTCTGATGTTGACTTTTGTATAAATAATGTTTTGTAATAACGTAACACCGTTGTGTAAACTTAAATTTAATGACGTGACTTATATTGTGTTTGTTAATAAAGTCTTCCGCTGTGTATTTAAAAAAAAATGACCGGTGTTACAAGTTGGTATCAGAGCATGGTTTGGCAGCAAATACGTGCACGTATTTTGTTCCCAAACCCTGAGGCAAGTCAAACATGTCTGTGGGAGTGGGGGCTAAGTGAAAATAGGATATACGTGTGTTAGTTGTGATTGAACTAACTGTTATCCACTAAGCTTTTGTGTGAGCTATTTTGTAGCACAGGTATGGCTGATAGAAACGCAACTGGCCCATCTAACCCCGGAACATTCAGAGCACCAGAAGAAGGTGTTGAGTCAGATGATGATCAGAGTAGTTACATCCTTCAGTTAGAAAGCAAGCTAAAAGAGGCCGAGGACAAAATTAATGAGCTTGAATTGGCGAGGCATTCTGGAAATGATGATACACCACCTGGATTCCCAACTGCGCAATCCCAAACGATACCTAATGTGCCCCAGAACCAGTTTTCGAATCAAATACCTAGCCAATATTATATGCCACCACAAAACACCTTTACTTACCAAAATCCCATGATGATGAATCCATACCAAATGCAAATGTTCCATCAACCTTACATGCAACCACCCAAAAGATGTACGTATAAGAACTTCCGTGATTGCAAACCCTCTGAGTTCTCTGGAAGTACTGATCCGACTGTAACTCTCAATTGGTTGCGAGAAGTTGAAGGGGTATTTGAAGCATGTCAGTGTGAACCCGAGCTGAAGGTAACATATGCTAGTAGACTGTTGAAAGGTAGGGCTATGATTTGGTGGGATTCTTTGATTTCTAGTATACCAAAAGAGCAAGTGAGTATGATCACATGGGAGCAGTTTCATGGGAAGGTGTGTGAACAATATTGTAATCCATTTGATATGAACCGAATCAAGACTGAGTTTCTTGAAATGAAGATGACACCTCAAATGACGATCGATGAGGTAGTAGAGAAGTTTATGGATAAACTGAGGTTTGTACAACAATGGGTGCCAGACGAAGCGTCTCGTATCCAGCATTTTGTTAATATCATTCTGCCTGAGTACAGAACTTTTGTTAGAACAGCTACATCATTGTCTCAAGCTGTTGTGATGGCTAAGATGGTAGAAAGTGATGTTCAGGCTGCCAGAAACAGAATGTTTGGTAATGTGCTACAACAAGGTGGACAAGTATCTGGTCAATCAGGATCTAAATTTAAGAAGTCTAGTGGGTTTAAATCGAAGGGTAAAAGTGGTCAGAGTAGTACTGGATCTGGATCAGGTAAAGGGAATTGGTGTCACACGTGTCGATCTTCTCACAGTGGTCAGTGTTCTGAGGCTACAAGAAGATGCTTAAAGTGTGGTGTTGTTGGGCATGAGTCTTCAGCATGCCCGTATTCGAATAGTGTGTGTTGGAGTTGTCACAAACCAGGGCATCGTGCAATTAGTTGTCCGTCGAAGAGTGGTAGTTCCGGGGCAGGGTCAGGGGCGCGTTCAGCATCAGCTGGAGGGTCAACTGCCTCGAGTGGGCAGAAGAGGAAGAACCCTCCAACAGCAGAGGCTAGAGCTTTTTAGATGTCGGTGGAAAATGCTGTTGCAACCGACGAAGTAATCACCGGTATGTTTCTAATCAACTCAATACCTGCTCGCGTATTGTTTGATTGTGGTGCCAATAGGTGTTTTATGTCCCTAGATTTCTGTGCTAAGTTGAATTTACCAGCTACTATGTTACCCAAGCCGGTTAGTGTAGAAGTAGCTGATGGTAAGACCACACCCGTTACAACCTATGTAACTGGGGTTTGTATAGAGATCGAAGGGAAGTCTTTCCCGGTGACTTGTTTAGTGTTACCTATTCCTAGCTTTGATGTAGTACTAGGAATGGATTGGTTGAGCTCACTTAGGGCTAATATTAAGTGTGATAGGAAAATGATTACCTTTCGTTCGACCGATGGAACCCGTGTGGTGGCCCGAGGGGAGCGGGGAGGGTATAATTTTCTGTTGATAACCATGATGAAAGCGAAAAAGTCGATGGCAAAGGGTTGTGAATCATTTCTTGCATATGTGATTGATGCGAAGAAAGAAAAGAAAACAGTGGCCGATATTTCGATAGTATCAGAATTTCCCGAAGTGTTCCCAGATGAGTTACCAGGTCTGCCGCCGGTAAGGGAAGTTGAATATAAGATTGAATTGGTTCCTGGAACAACTCCAGTTGCAAAAGCTCCATACCGATTAGCACCGTCTGAAATCCGTGAAATGATGTCACAGATTCAAGAACTATTAGATCGTGGGTTTATCCGACCGAGTTCTTCACCGTGGGGTGCTCCGGTATTGTTTGTTAAAAAGAAAGATGGGTCAATGCGTATGTGTATTGATTATCGTGAATTGAACAAAAGAACAGTGAAGAATAAGTATCCGTTACCTCGAATAGACGATTTGTTCGATCAGTTACAGGGTGCTTCATTCTTTTCTAAGATAGACTTACGATCCGGATATCATCAGGTTCGTGTTGCTGAATCAGATATACCGAAAACAGCGTTCAGAACAAGGTATGGTCATTATGAATTTCTCGTCATGCCGTTTGGGTTGACGAATGCGCCAGCAATCTTCATGGATCTAATGAATAGAGTGTGTCGCCCGTTCTTAGATAAGTTTGTGATTGTGTTTATAGATGATATACTAGTGTATTCAAAGACCGAAAGTGAACATGCTGAACATCTGAGACAGGTTTTGAACATGTTGAAACGTGAACAACTATTTGCAAAATTTTCAAAGTGTGAATTTTGGTTACGTGAAGTGCAGTTTTTGGGTCATGTGATTTGTGCCGAGGGTATAAAAGTTGATCCGACAAAGATAGAAGCGGTAATGAATTGGAATTCTCCGAAGACTCCGACTGAGATTAAGAGTTTTCTGGGATTAGCCGGTTATTATCGCAGATTTATCAAGGATTTCTCAAAAATAGCGGGTCCGTTGACTAAGTTGACTCGTAAAGATGTAGCCTTTCGATGGACTGATGAACAGGAAAAGGCTTTTCAGATTTTGAAACAGCTACTGTGTCAGGCACCAGTATTAGCTTTACCAGAAGGTTCAGACGACTTCTTGGTATACTGTGATGCGTCATTTGCTGGGTTGGGTTGTGTATTAATGCAAAGAGATAAAGTAATCGCCTACGCCTCACGACAGTTGAAAGTTCATGAGAAGAATTATCCAGTGCATGATCTTGAAATGGCTGCAGTAGTGTTTGCTTTGAAACTGTGGAGACACTATTTGTATGGAACCCATTGTGTTATATGTACAGATCACAAGAGTTTGCAGTATATCTTCTCACAGAAAGAATTGAATATGCGTCAGAGACGATGGAAAGAGTTGATCAAAGATTACGATTGTGAAATTAAATACCATCCGGGTAAGGCAAATGTGGTTGCAGATGCGCTAAGTCGTAAAAAGTCAAGTGAAAATGTGAAATTTCTTCGTTTGAATATAACATCAGATTTGATTAAAAACTTAAAAACCATTCAGGCCTGTGCTTTAGAGGACGAACATATTAAATCTGAACAAATGACCAAACGAAAAGTGGACTTAATTGATGACTCACGTGGACTAAATACCTTAAACAATCGTGTTTGGGTGCCTAAGCTTGGAGATTTGAGGGATTTAATCATGACGGAAGCTCACAAATCCAGATTGACAGTACATCCGGGTAGTAATAAGATGTATCATGATTTGAAAACAGTGTATTGGTGGCCAACAATGAAATCATATATCGCCCGTTATGTCGAAAAGTGTCATATATGTGCTCAAGTGAAGGCCGAACATCAGAAACCTTATGGTTCGTTACGTCAGTTATAGATTCTAGAGTGGAAATGGGAACATATAACGATGGATTTTGTGACCAAATTACCTCGAACTCAGAAAAGACATGATATGATTTGGGTAATAGTGGATCGCCTAACTAAAAGTGCTCATTTTCTTGCTACTCGTGAAACAGCTTCGTTAAGTGAGTTAGCCGAATTGTATATAAACGAGATAGTTAGTCGACATGGTGTGCCATTATCGATCGTTTCAGACAGAGATTCCAGATTTGTGTCGAATTTTTGGAATAGTCTTCAACAGAATTTGGGTACACGTGTGAATTTAAGTACAGCTTATCATCCTCAGACAGACGGTCAGAGTGAAAGAACGATACAGATTTTGGAGGATATGTTAAGGGCTTGTGTGTTAGAATACGGTGGTTCGTGGGATACACATTTGCCGTTGGTCAAATTTGCGTATAATAATTCATATCATTCGAGTATAGGGATGCAGCCCTATGAAATGTTATATGGTCGTCGTTGCAAAACTCCGACTTGTTGGTTAGAAGCCGGGGAGAAACAGTTTGCAGGTCCCGAAATTGTTCAAATGACAGCCGAAAAAGTTGCAATTGCGAGAGAAAAGTTGAAAGCCGCTAGAGATAGGAAGAAAATGTATGCTGATCCGCGTAGACGTCCGGTAACCTTTAATGTGGGTGAACGAGTGTATCTGAAAGTTTCGCCGTGGAAAGGGGTTATCAGATTCGGTAAACGTGGTAAGTTAGCACCGAGATTTATTGGTCCGTTTCTGATCAGTGAAGTGTTGAATGATCAGACTGTGGTGTTAGATCTTCCGCCAGAGTTAGCTGGTATTCATAATACATTCAACGTATGTTATCTTCGTAAGTGTAAAGTCGACGATGAAACATAACTTCTTCCTTTAGAAGATTTAAGGGTAGATTTGAATAAGAAATTGGTGGAAGATCCGGTCCGTGTAGTTGACCAAAAGGTGACTAAGCTGAGAAAGAAAGAGATTCCGATGGTGTTGATTGAGTGGAAACACAGTTTGGGTTCTAATCTTACGTGGGAAACGGAAGAGTTGATGAGAAAACGTTACCCTCATTTGTTTGACCAAGACCAGATTCCGAGGACGGAATCTTCTTAAGGGGGTGGATTTGTAACAGACTGAAACCCGGGCTAGTTGTAAGTTGCCTATTTTGCCCTTAGGGTTTGTGCTTAGTCTTAAGTGCTTTTATTTTAATTATTTTATTAGTGTTTTATTATAATTGTGTTGTGACCAGTTTATGACAAGGGTCCCAGAACAGGTTGGTTTATTTAATTTGGACTCCGTTAAGACCACCTAAGGAGATACGAAAGGTTATCAGATAAGATAACTGGTAAATACCCGTGTGATATGGGGTATGGGTTTATAACCCATTTATATGTATGTTTCTGTATGTTTCTTCTCATTTCCCTAAATAAGAAAATAAGTACTCCGTACCCAAACTTCATCCCTTCACAAACCCTAATTGAATCTAAGTCTTAAATTGGATTGTGAGGCTTTAAGGATTGATTCATATCATCCTTGTGATCATTTATCCAGGTTTGTTAGCTTGAATTCGTGCTTTAGTTCATAGAAATTGGGTTTTGGGTGTAAATGGGTTTTTGATGAATTTTGAGCTTGAATCTTCATATTATGTGTTTGTATGTGTTAATTGATGTTAGAAATAGGTTGTATATATGTTTAGTAGCTTCCATGTGCTTAAAATTTGATCAAAATCGCTCAAAAATCGAGTTTTTGGGGAAAAAATCACGAAATCAGTGAATGTGTTCGAACCAGTTGCTACAGTATTTTGCTACAGTACCCGAGTTGCTACAGTGCCCGAGTTGCTACAGTGCCCGAGTTGCTACAGTGTCACTATTTGCTACATTATTCGGTATCTGCTACAGTGTCACTATTTTCTACAGTGTCTCTATTTGCTACAGTACCCGAGTTGTTACAGTACCCCCGAGTTGCTACAGTGTCACTATTTGCTACAGTGCTTTTATGAAATTGAAACGGGCGTAACTTTCAAAACGTAACTCCGTTTTTGATGAATAAACTATCGTTAGAATCGTAATAAAGAATACTTTTCAATGGTGAACTTTTAAGAAACTAGATCAAACTGTTTTTAGGTCAGAAAAGGAGTTTTAGTGTGTATGTCATGTTTTGCACGCACCTGTATGCCATTATTGAATGGAGTCATGATGTAGACTCATAAAATTATGAATATATGGTGTTATGACCTAGTTAATTGTATGAAATGATTATATTATTTATTGGACATGTATATTAACTTTGTTTATGTTGTTCTCAGGTTATAAGGACAAGGAGGAAGCTCAGAAATAATAACTGAGCAGTTGCTGGTAATTGGTGAGTGGGTCTATCTCCGGATAGAGTTTAAGTAGCATATCATGCTACTGTGGTTGACTCTTTTACCATGCATAGTGTAGAAATTGCCATGTTAGAATAATATAGTATGCCTGATGTTCTATGTGAATTATGTGTACACTGTGTGAATGGCACCAGTCGGGCCTAGGGAGACTGGGGACTCGAGACCGTGCCTAGGAGAGGTTAGAGTCCGTATGAGGTCAACCGTGCCTAGGGGAGGTTGGGTCCATAGGCTACTGATTGTAGAGTATAGTGTGAATGATGCATCCCCTGCGTCTGGATAACTATACTGTGAATTGAGTAGCAGGGACTATCGGTAGACTCAAGTCCGATCAGCTAGGAGTCGTGTGCTCGTACAAGCCGCCGATCCTCATATTGTCTTATTGTATGCTAGTTGGTAGTTAGCATGTGTTGTTGTTAGTATATAGCTTGTGTGTGACTTAAGCTATATCAGTTAGATAGATTCCATTCACTTAGTGGTGCGCTAATCCCCCACATATTCTCCCCTTGCAGGTTTACGTACTGCCAGTCGGGATGGGTGCTGTTGCAGAAGACATGTTTGACAATCCAACTCTGATGTTGACTTTTGTATAAATAATGTTTTGTAATAACGTAACACCGTTGTGTAAACTTAAACTTAATGACGTGACTTATATTGTGTTTGTTAATAAAGTCTTCCGCTGTGTATTTAAAAAAAAAAAATGACCGGTGTTACACATTCATAAATAACCTTCTGGTCAGATGCCGGGAAGACGTTGTTTTCCGGGATAGGCCTATGCCGGGTGAAAACCCTAGCCGGGACGCTGCTTATTAGTGTCTTTTTGAGACGGATCGTTATGCGTATCATTAAGTCCCCCCAGTTTGGTGGTGGTAGCCGGAACGGTTACCACAACTTTCGAGATGAAGCCATGCTTCCTATTGGATATGCATTTAATATTTGTCAGTGTGAAAAGATAGTTTCTACAAATACGCCCCCTTTTCGTGTTTTTTCCATTTTTCAACTTTTTAGAACGGCGTTCGAGAGATTTCTTTTTGCGATTTTAATCATTGCTTTTGTTAATTCATCTTTTGATCTGAGCCGTTGGAGCAATTTTCTTAAAACCTATAAATATCTTCCTTTTTCCAATATTTGCACTTTTACAGCCTTCGTGCCCTAAACGTTTCTTCTTCAAAAAACCGACAATTTTTTTACGAAAAAAGGTACCTTTTCCGTTTGCTTCTTCTTTATTACTTTGCTTTTTGTATTTTCGTATATATGGCGGATCAGTCTTTCACTTCTACTAGTATAGATGCTCCTGAGACTTCTTCTAGGCCTTCTGTAGATGTTAGTGGTATTATGAGTCAAGTGTGTGATGGATACCTTGACGAGATGGTACGTAAGTACCCGTTTTGAGCCGTTATACGTTGCGGGTGCCTGATGCCATCCACAGGGCCCATAAGCCCCCCTAAGGCATGGTTACCTTTTATGGCGCAACCATTAGTGTGGGCAATTTTCGATTGCCCTATTCCGAATTCATGTAACAATTCTTTACGCACTATAGAATAGCACCTGCACAGGTACATCCCCGTGCGTACCAAAATTTGGTAATGTGGGAGATGTACCTTAATCATTATCATATTCTTCTGTGACAATCCGAAATTTTTTGACCAAATTTAAACTTTATCTTTAAATGATTTAACATTTCCGACACGATAAGCAAAGTCTATGAAGTTGAATCTCAAAATTTTAGAACCGTTTCATTACATTTGACTGCTCTCGACGATTCATGAACAATTATATGTATGTATATATATATATATATATATGTACAAGTAAAAACGACTTTCCTACAGTAAAACACTATTTGCTACAGTAAAATGACTTTGCTACAGTAAAACACTATTTGCTACAGTAAAACACTATTTGCTACAGTGAAACCGTATTTTGCTACAGTGCTACAGTAAACACTATTTGCTACAGTAAACACTATTGCTACAGTAAAACACTGAAAACTCATGCGATCGCATGAGGTACTGTAGCAGGCCACATACTATAAAAGCTCGGTTCATTCCTCCGAATTATTATTTTTTATATTATTATTATTATTATTATTATTATTATTATTATTATTATTATTATTATTATTATTAAGATTAATATTATTATCATTAATCTTATTATAATATTATTATTAGTAGCATATATACCTAAAATACTACGACGAGGTTATGAGCGTGTCACCTTCAAAATGGGTTTTTGAGCGGGATAGAGCTAAGAAAATTATGGGTTATTGCCAAGGAGGTTATGGGTAATGTTCGAGGGTATATTTGTGAATCAAATCTAGTATTTATCATCTCTGTTGCGTCTACGTACTTTCCTACAATATTGAATCTCAATATTGATACGTAAGCACTCATATTTTATCTTTTATACATTAATTGTGTATCCATGTCTAGTGCTCGAGTATATATATTTATGCATGCTTGTATGCTAAATTTTGTCGTTAAACAGTTATGATGAATCACGAAGTAAATACATATATTACTGATAAAAGGTATATGATATGCATGTTTTTGGAAAGCTGGCGAAAAATCAATGACTTTTCATTTAGATATCGAATAGTTTCGATGGACGGATTAAGAGATATGATCAACTGAATTATGATTAACGTTAATTGAAATTGCTTTTGAATCTGCAATTAAGATTTAAACAACTTGTTTACGAGATTGATAAAATGGATTTTTGAATATTACCAACCGAGTAAATGACTCCTTATATAAGGTATGTCTCGTTTTGTTGAACTATTGTCAAAATTAACTTTTTGAAACAACTTTGGATAACTTTTGTATGTCGATCTCGAGCATTAGGATTGTGATACACTATGACCAGACCTAGCTTGATAGACATTTATTGACCAACATATGTTCTCTAGGTTGAGATCTACGGTTATTTGGTAATCCGAGTTTCGGTCATATTTTGGTGAACGACTTTATATGCTGCTAAGGTGAGTTTCATTGATCCCTTTTTAATTGCTTTTGCAATATATATTTTTGGGCTGAGAATACATGCACTTTATTTTAAACGTAATGGATACAAGTACATACTAAATTCTACACTGAGTTTGAACCGAAAATCCCTTAGCTTTGGTAACTAGTAACTGCCGGTTATAAGAACTGGTGGGCGCGAGTAGTTATATATGGATCCATAGGGCTTGATATCCCCGTCCGAGCTAGAGTACTAGCCTTTTAAAGGACGTATGCTATTTGAGAAGCGTACACGTTGGTTTGCGTGTATTATTAAGATGATTATACAAAGGGTACAAATTATATATACGTTAAGTTTAGTTACCAGGGTGCTCAATTTCGTAGAATATTTTGATAAACGTTTCTGGATGAAACAACTGAAATCTTGTGATCCACTTTTATATAATCTATTGATAAACGTTTATGGATGAAACAACTGAAATCTTGTGATCCACTTTTATATACAGATTATACGAAACAATAAAACTATGAACTCACCAACCTTTGTGTTGACACTTGTTAGCATGTTTATTCTCAGGTTTCCTAGAAGTCTTCCGCTGTTTACTTATATGTTAGACAAGCTATGTGCATGGAGTCTTACATGACATACTTTTCAAGGAAACGTTGCATTCACAAAATCATCACCATGTATCTTATTTTGACTGCATTGTCAATGGAAGTATCATTGTAAACTATTATATTACGATGATTGTCTATATGTAGAAATCATCAGATGTCGAAAACCTTTGATTTAAATATTCATTTATGGTGTGCCTTTTCAAAAGAATGCAATGTTTACAAAACGTATCATATAGAGGTCAAATACCTCGCAATGAAATCGATGAATGACGTATTGTCCATATGGATTTGGAGCGATCGTCACAGTTGGTATCAGAGCGTTGGTCCTAGCGAACCAGGTCTTGCATGAGTGTGTCTAACTGATAGTTGTTAGGATGCATTAGTAAGTCTGGACTTCGACTGTGTCTGCATGTCAAAAGTTTTGCTTATCATTTTTGTCGGAAATTACCTGCTTATCATTCCTAGTCTAGACACGTTTTACTGTATTGATTGCATGAATAGTGTATAGACAAAATTCATATCTTAGCGTATCTGTTACTGTAAATTTTTTCTGACATCTTCCGAAAATTTCTCCGTGATTTATGGAATTTGGTATTATATATACATATGTAAATTATGTATTGAAGAATACCAAACTAAATTCTATAATCTAATTCATATAAAAAAAAATCATCTCCCAAATTATACAAGATAGATCCCGTATCTAGTTCAAATTCCTTAAACTCTGACAGCTATTCCGATATGGATATTCACCTGAATTCTGAAGACAGTGTAACCGGAATGGATCAACCAATTAGCCATCATCTATTCTGGATGAATTGGAGATGGGTTCGTAGCCTACTTAATTATTGGAGACAAGAAGAAGGCGATCCCTTCCATCCACCACATTGCCCTCTTGGCGAAGAACCTGAAGCACTTACCGGCGAACCTGTTCGTAATACCATTTTCTCTCTCATCTCCAGAATATCTCGTCATGATCGTATACTCTCTCAAATTCTGGATCTTATTCATCCGCTCGTCCGAACCGCCAATCATCCCAGTGTAGTAGAAGAAGTCAACGAGCTTCGCGCTCGGGTAGTGGCTTTGGAGAATATGGTGCAAAGGTTACAAGCACCAGCAGAATCACCGGCATCAACAGTACCACCGACAACAACACCAACAGTACCATTACCACCACTAACAACATCCGCACCGCAAGCCTCAACATCACAATATGTACCTTGAACATCAACATCATACGCATCGTAGTTACCAAGAAATACCAGCAACAATAACCGATGAAGTATTAACTCATTTCCCCTGAAGAAATTTTATGTATATTTAATATATATGAATTTTGAAATCAAAATAAATCTTTTCGTACTAAGATATTACGTGTGAATCTTAACTGGCAGGTACTACTCGGTTAGTTCATATTACTAATATGCAATGATGTACATCCTTCCTTAACAACTTAGCCATTGTTAACTACAATCTCTGTTTCAACTTAATGAATTCCATTTCATAATAAACCAAGTGTATTATTCAATTACATAATTGATTTTATATTTTCATTTGCGATGTACTCGAAACTTTTCATAAAACATCATCTGTGCCTTGTAAGGTTCACAAAAATTCCACGAGCACCAACATCCTTCACTGAGGAATATCAATAAGAATAAACAATGAAGTGTTGATTTCATTAGTGAAATACTCCGCAAAGACTATGTAATCTTTAATGTTTTAGAGATTAATCATTTTTAAGTCAAGTCGAAAATCAAATGAGCTTAATATGATATTAACTCATTAAATCCGTATTACATCTGAAGAAATATACATACATATATTTTCATAAAGACTGTAATAAAAATTCTTTTGTACAAAATATTACTTGTGAAATCTTTAACGGGTAGGTAATTCCCGGGAAATATATAAGTTCACAATTAATATGTTATATTGTACATTCTTCAATTTTGATTCAAAAATCATTAACTATACTCACTATCTTCACAATGATACACAATCATTTCATACAAATTCAATCACATATTCTGATATCGACGTATCAGAATCCAAGCCATAACTCTGAACCGGTGACATCATTCTTAGATCTCTACATCTTTCAAAGCTATACTTTAACTTTAAAACTGTGAAAGATCCTTTAATATTGTTATTACCGAAAATAATCTTGCAAAGTATCCAGTTTTACCACACTTCCAACCAGTTAACTTCTACTTTTCAGATTAGCCTTATTATAACCTTGATATATACGTTTTTGTTACTGGGGAACCTTTCATGTTCCACCATATTAGCAGTAAATTTACCAACAACTTCATTGATCTTTGACCTTCCGAAAAATCCTTATACTCATTGAAACCGCATCATGTACTCATCCACATCTTGTAACGGCAATTGACATACCAACTATCGGGAATTGGCAATCAGTATTTTGAAATCTTGTAGCACGTCTACGCCAACAGTTATATGTGTACATATAACATCTACCTCCTGGACTTACATACTTCGAATGTGAAGTTTCCGAAAAACACCCCAAACTACGAAACTAGTTCTCCGAATTTTGGAAAAATGTTGATGAAGCAGCAAAAACTGTAAACGATCTTAACAGTCAAAAGTTTGATGATAAAGAATAGTATGGTGGTAAAGCTGAGAAAAAGAGACGGTTTGGAACTGGAAAACGGATTGAGCAGACCATGAAGGAGGCTGTGGACAAATCACAAAGACGAAATCTACCTTCAAAGAATCCAAATGATTCAGTGTCTGCTGAAACCATTAGTAAGAACCTTACTTCTTATTCTAAACCTTCACAGACAGATTTTCCGCATCATCCTCTGATATTAGAAATTCTAAGATATCATCGTATCTTCCATTATAAATATCCTCCATATTTCTGAAGATATTTTCATAACTATTCTTATCTGAAATCATTTATCTCTTCACGCTATCTTTGTTACATCATAAAAGAAACTATTTTAGTTTCTAAAATCTAAAAAATTCAAAAAAATGATGTTTTGAAGTAATGTTGGGAACTGAAGCATGAATTAGTATAATATAATGACACTTGATCAATGTGATTATATTACAGTAAGTCATGCTAAGTTTCTAATGGAACGTGATAAAGGTTCACAGATCCCACCCTCATCATGAACCATGTTACATAACTCTTTCATTCTATATAATCTCTAAATATATCAAGAAAATATATTTCTTGATGATTCGGTCTTTTTCGAGGTATTCTGGTAATTTGACAAGTCAGATTGTACTATTACCATTTCTTTCTTAGAACATTAGTTATGTTCATCTGAAACTTCATACCTACGAATTCTGGACCATTATCCGCTTGACTTAAGGTCGGGAAGAGAAAACGAAAGCATGAAGCTCCGAAATATAATGGAGAATATAAAGCCCGATAACAACCCCGGAATTACAAACCGTGTATATCAATGCGTATAGTAATATAAAGACACGGGAGAATGAAAAACACTATAACCCCAAGGTAATAGTAGAAGAAAATAACTTCCTCTGGTGGCAGATGAAAAAGAAGAATGAAGGATACGACAGCCAGGAAAATATCAAGAATCAGAACTGGATTAAGCATTTTCACAATCTATTGGGATGTATGAAATAAGAAAGAAGATTATAGGAGTGGTGAAAATAAATGAAACGGAAGAGGTCAATTTATAGCGAAATATCAGACATAGCAATCGACGCAGATTACGCATTTAATCAAAGAAAATCCTAATTTCCGCAAATTTCGAAGAATCAAATTTTATTTAGATTATGAAGATTTTCTATTCCTTAAATTCCGGAAATCAATTGTAACTACGTCAAAAGTTAAGACGAATCTCTATTCTTTCATTTCACTGTTTTACGATAACTTCTCTCATACGCTTCGAGAAATCGGATTGTTTTATCCATATAATTCAACGGTGATAAAATTCTATTTATCAACTCATATCTGTCATGAAAACATTTTTATTGTCAGCCATGATGACCTCACTCAAATTTCGGGACGAAATTTCTTTAACGGATAGGTACTGTGACAACCCGGAAATTTTTGACCAAATTTAAACTTTATCTTTAAATGATTTAACGTTTCCGACATGATAAGCAAAGTCTATGAAGTTGAATCTCAAAATTTTAGAACTGTTTCATTACATTTGACTGCTCTCGACGATTCATGAACAATTATATGTATGTATGTATATATATATATATATATATATATATATATATATATATATATATATATATATATATATATATATATATATGTACAAGTAAAAACGACTTTCCTACAGTAAAACACTATTTGCTACAGTAAAATGACTTTGCTACAGTAAAACACTATTTGCTACAGTAAAACACTATTTGCTGCAGTGAAACCGTATTTTACGATCGCATGAGGTACTGTAGCAGGCCACATACTATAAAAGCTCGGTTCATTCCTCCGAATTATTATTTTTTATATTATTATTATTATTATTATTATTATTATTATTAAGATTAATATTATTATCATTAATCTTATTATAATATTATTATTAGTAGTATATATACCTAAAATACTACGACGAGGTTATGAGCGTGTCACCTTCAAAATGGGTTTTTGAGCGGGATAGAGCTAAGGAAATTATGGGTTATTGCCAAGGAGGTTATGGGTAATGTTCGAGGGTATATTTGTGAATCAAATCTAGTATTTATCATCTCTGTTGCGTCTACGTACTTTCCTACAATATTGAATCTCAATATTGATACATAAGCACTCATATTTTATCTTTTATACATTAATTGTGTATCCATGTCTAGTGCTCCAGTATATATATTTATGCATGCTTGTATGCTAAATTTTGTCGTTAAACAGTTATGATGAATCACGAAGTAAATACATATATTACTGATAAAAGGTATATGATATGCATGTTTTTGGAAAGCTGGCGAAAAATCAATGACTTTTCATTTAGATATCGAATAGTTTCGATGAACGAATTAAGAGATATGATCAACTGAATTATGATTAACGTTAATTGAAATTGCTTTTGAATCTGCAATTAAGATTTAAACAACTTGTTTATGAGATTGATAAAATGGACTTTTGAATATTACCAACCGAGTAAATGACTCCTTATATAAGGTATGTCTCGTTTTGTTGAACTATTGTCAAAATTGACTTTTTGAAACAACTTTGGATAACTTTTGTATGTCGATCTCGAGCATTAGGATTGTGATACACTATGACCAGACCTAGCTTGATAGACATTTATTGACCAACATATGTTCTCTAGGTTGAGATCTACGGTTATTTGGTAATCCGAGTTTCGGTCATATTTTGGTGAACGACTTTATATGCTACTAAGGTGAGTTTCATTGATCCCTTTTTAATTGCTTTTGCAATATATATTTTTGTGCTGAGAGTACATGCACTTTATTTTAAACGCAATGGATACAAGTACATACTAAATTCTACACTGAGTTTGAACCGAAAATCCCTTAGCTTTGGTAACTAGTAACTGCCGGTTATAAGAACTGGTGGGCACGAGTAGTTATATATGGATCCATAGGGCTTGATATCCCCGTCCGAGCTAGAGTACTAGCCTTTTAACGGACGTATGCTATTTGAGAAGCGTACACGTTGGTTTGCGTGTATTATTAAGATGATTATACAAAGGGTACAAATTATATATACGTTAAGTTTAGTTACCAGGGTGCTCAATTTCGTAGAATATTTTGATAAACGTTTCTGGATGAAACAACTGAAATCTTGTGATCCACTTTTATATAATCTATTGATAAACGTTTATGGATGAAACAACTGAAATCTTGTGATCCACTTTTATATACAGATTATACGAAACAATAAAACTATGAACTCACCAACCTTTGTGTTGACACTTGTTAGCATGTTTATTCTCAGGTTTCCTAGAAGTCTTCCGCTGTTTACTTATATGTTAGACAAGCTATGTGCATGGAGTCTTACATGACATACTTTTCAAGGAAACGTTGCATTCACAAAATCATCACCATGTATCTTATTTTGACTGCATTGTCAACGGAAGTATCATTGTAAACTATTATATTACGATGATTGTCTATATGTAGAAATCATCAGATGTCGAAAACCTTTGATTTAAATATTCATTTATGGTGTGCCTTTTCAAAAGAATGCAATGTTTACAAAACGTATCATATAGAGGTCAAATACCTCGCAATGAAATTGATGAATGACATATTGTCCATATGGATTTGGAGCGATCGTCACATCTTCCTACCGTCCGTATGTTTCGATTCTGCTTTTCTGTCTCGAGGTCTGAGGTTGGATGGTTTACCATCAAACGGAGAGCGCAATTCAACTTTACTGGAGACATGGACACTTCATTGAAGGAGTGGCGGGATTCTTTCTTTTTTGTCGATAGCAAAGGGCTACCGCCACGATTTGGTGAGCTCTGTGAATGGGCAGTTGACGTGAAGAAAAGATCCAATAGAGTCCTGAATCTGAATGCTGCCGAGAAGGCGTGTATAGAAGCCATATGGGAATTCAAGTTTCCACAGCGGCCATACCCGGAGGCCATGCTTGTGTTGGGGGGAGTTAGCCACCAATGGCCACATCCGAATACCAAGCATGTTCTTCGTTTTAATGAAGCAGGTGAAGACTGATCCTAGCCAACTGCTATGTCGCCCAGTTTATTAATCGTATACTAACCTTGTTTGTTTTTTATGTTTATACAACAGTGATGGAGTTTGCTACTGCAATGGGTTTAGGTTGTAACATCCTGCCTTTTTCCGGTTACTTTCCGTTTAACTATTTTAAAGTCCGTTATATATTTATAACATCTCCCATTAATACGCGTTTTAAATTATCTCGTTTAGGTAATTCACGCACCCGAACGAAAGTTGAGGGACTAAACTTGAAAAGGGATCAAACCCTTGACTAGGTCAAAGGGTCAAACCCCTTTCACCCATTCATTCTCATCCTCATCTTTTACTACTTCCAAATCCTCTCAACATTCAATCCTTAATTCATCATCTAAATCCGATTTTGGAGGCTAACATCAAAACAAATTACATATTTGGAATCCTCTCTTCATTCTCTACGTTTTGATACTAATTTCATCTCGATTGGGTAACTTTCTAAAAACTCTAAATTTCATAATCTTAGTGTTCTTGACTTAAAAGTGTGTTAATTAGTGTCTATGGCTCATTGTGATGTCGTATATGTAAATTGTATGCTCGATCTTGTGATTTGACATAACTAGCATGAACTTGAAAAAGTGTTTGTTAAATCTTTGATTTTGGATGATGAAATGTGTTTAGATGTTAATGTTTGTATGTTCAAAGTGTTAGTTACTTCATTAGCTTCGTTTTGGTGTGTTGATTGACATGAAAACCTTACATTAACATGATTATTGGTTTTGAGATTTTGGTTAGGGTTTGATAGGCTTAATATGAACTTTTGATGCATCAAATGCTATGAAATGTTGTTGATAAGTGTATGGTTGCAATGTGTGTTTGATTATCTTTAAAACGGCATATCATATGTGTGAATTGGTTTCCCGAAACTTAAAATGCATTTGATGAACTTGAAACATTGATTTTGAACGTTTAACGATCATTCGACGAGGTTTTTGTTGTCTTAAATGATGAACTTGATTTAGGAAATATATCTAGTTGTGTTCCTTGTCAAAAGAGCTTTTCGATGATATAAGATACATGTCTTGGTTGTTTGCGGATCATAAAATGTGTTAGTTTGGTTTTTGGTTCGTGCACTTAGGAGTTTCTGCATCAGACTTGAATACCAATCTGGACGCTGTCCAGATCCTTGGACGCCGTCCAGATCCTTGGACGCCGTCCCAGATTTCAAAGCTGGACGCCATCCAGATCTTTGGACGCCGTCCCAGCCTTCAAAGCTGGACGCCGTCCAAACAATCTGGATGCCGTCCAGATACACTGACAGGCTTCTGTCTTCGTTGGTCATTTTTCGAAAAATGTTTACTATGCTACGCACCTCTGATTCACATGTAACTTGTTTTAACGTGCTCATATATGATTAAAAACCTCAGAGAAATAGTTCGGGACCCGACCCGAACGTGTTGACTTTTTCGTTGACTTTGACCCGACCAAGTTGACTTTTAATCAAACTTAACCAAATGTTTGTGCAAATCATTCTAACATGCTTTTATACTCATATCTTGCATGAAACATGACAATTTGACTCACATGTTGTAGTATTCGAGTCGTAACGAGCCATAGGACTAATTGAACATCTTTGACCTATCGTGTTTACCGT
Organism: Rutidosis leptorrhynchoides; assembly: GCF_046630445.1. NCBI lineage: Eukaryota > Viridiplantae > Streptophyta > Magnoliopsida > Asterales > Asteraceae > Rutidosis > Rutidosis leptorrhynchoides. Next base: position 464,558,042 of record NC_092335.1, on the reverse strand, counting down.
TATTGATACAACCTATTGTTTAGGTCAAGACTAGCATTGTTCTTTGCACACGTTTACTTGTTGAAGTACTTTACTACTCGTGCACTCAAGGTGAGATCATAGTCCCACTTTTACACTTTTGAAACTTATATTTGGGATGAGAAAACATAAACGTTCCTTTTTAACTAAGTGAACACAAGTACAGGAAAACAAACATTCTACATACGAGTTTAGAACGAAAATCCTCAATTCGATTATCATTAGTTACACTTGCCGGGTGTAAGCGAGAACTTATGTTGTATGGATCCATATGGGTTTGACAAACCTTCATTCAAACGGTTCGCTACCGTTTACGAATGAAATATATTTTCGAGAAACAGTGTATGTTCTAGCACTAAGGTGATGGGGTTCTATGGAAGGAATGTTAAGCATTGATAATTGGGTGCTCGTGAAACAAACTTTTGGAATGTATTACTATTATATCATTGTTGCAAATCTTGTGGTTCACTTGTACTTACTTACTTAAACCTATGATTTCACCAACGTTTTCATTGACAGATTTCTATGTTTTTCTCAGGTCCTTGAACGATACATGATACATGCTTCCGCTCATTATTTTGATACTTGCATTGGATGTCGAGTATATATGCATACATGGAGCGTCTTTTGTCTACTTTTAAATTTTGTCGCATAAGTTTCATTTGTACTTATAACTTTGTAACGTAACTTGTGGTGGAACTATTCTTGTAAACTTTGAACAATCTTTACATTTGAAATGAATGCGACATATCTTTTGGTCAAACGTTGTTTTAAAGACTTATGACCACGTAACGGGACCTAAGTAGACGGCGCCGTCAATGACGATTTTGTCGGGTCGCTACAGATGGTATCAGAGCGTTGGTTGTAGGGATTTAGAGTTCATTGGTGTCAACCTCGAGTCATAGGGTACATTGGTGAGTCTAGACTACAACCGGCATATAGACTTGAAGTAGGAATTACTTGACTACTTGTGCATTTATACTCGAACGCTTCTACTCATATCTACTCTTAGTTCATCTTAATCTCACGTTGTTTAATTTGATTGACACGCCACCTTGACTATATGAAATGATGTCGAATGCACATATGAATCAGGGTAATATAATTTCCGAGATTATATTACGGTGACTCATATGAACGTTCCGACATTGTGGCATAAAGAATTTAAGGCGAGTCAAGGAAAATTTTCTCTCTATCTTTATTCCATATCACGGTTAGTATTATTTAGAATACTAACCAACGGTATTCTTTTGTTTTGAAGGAACAATGCCTCCTCGCCGTGCGCCACACCGTGAAACTCCCGAACAAGCTCTACAACGCATGATAGCCACCGCCGTAGATGCGGCCATGGCCGGTCACTCATCCAACAACAATAATAATAACAGCCACAACAACAACAACAACAACAATGGAGCCAGTAACTCAAACGAGGGATGCTCCTATAAAGCTTTCATGGGGTGCAAACCTCACACTTTTGATGGAACCGGAGGACCGGTTGCTCTCACTCGATGGTTTGAGCAAACGGAAGCTGTTTTTAGCATAAGCGGTTGTCGGGACCAAGACAAGGTCAAGTACTCCACTCACACTTTCTCCGGCGTCACTCTCACTTGGTGGAACACCTATGTATAATCAGTGGGTACCGATGAAGCCCACGCTCTCTCTTGGTCCGATTTGAAAGGAAAGATGATCACCGAATACTTTCCGCGCGAGGAAACCCGAACGCTCGAACAAGAGCTAAGAACTCTAAAAGCGGTCGGAAACGATCTCAAGGCCTATAATCAACGATTTTCTGAACTAGCCTTGATGTGCCCAAACCTTGTGAACCCTGAGTCTTTAAGGGTTGAACTTTACATGGATGGTCTTCCAAAGAGCATCAAACACGGAGTAATGTCATCCAAACCCCCTAATCATCAAGAAGCTTTGAACATGGCCCGCAAATTGATAGAGACGGTGGACGAAATCGTAATACCGGCACCTAAAGCCGAGGACAAGTCGGGTAACAACAAAAGAAAATGGGAAGCTCCCCAATCAAGCAACAACAACTTTGCCAAGAAATCTTTCACCTCCGACGGCAAGAAGGGTTATGCCGGAAATCTACCTCTTTGCAATAAATGCAACAAACATCACTTTGGCGAATGTAGTAAGGTAATTTACCATCGGTGCCAAGGAATTGGTCATAAGGCCAACGATTGTAAAAGTGCCACTCCCGTCGCTCGAAAGTGGCCCAATGCACCAAAGACGGGCACTTGTTACGAATGTGGCCAAACGGGTCATTATAGAAATGCATGCCCATAGAAGAAAGATAACCCCAACACACGCGGCCGAGCTTTCAACATCAACACTGAGGAAGCCCGGGATGACACTGAACTAGTCACGGGTACGTTTCTTCTCAACAATTCTTATGTCTCTTGCTTATTTGATTCGGGTGCCGATAAATGCTTTGTATCCAAGACTTTGACTCATTCTTTTAGCACTCCACCTCTTCCATTAGATACCACTTATACCATTGAAGTGGCTAACGGGAAACTATTAAGTGCCGACACATATTACCGGGGGTGTACATTAAACATTTTGGGTAAGGAATTTGAAATTGACTTGATACCCATGGAACTAGGAAGCTTTGATGTAATAATCGGTATGAATTGGTTAGTCAAAACGAAATCTCACATCCTTTGTGATCTTAACGCAATCCGAATTCCTATCGAGAATGGTGAACCTTTGATTGTTTATGGCGATAAGAGTTGCACCAGACTCAACCTCGTTTCGTGCCTTAAAGTTAGAAAACTACTCCGTAAGGGTTGTTTTGCGATCCTTGCCCACGTTAAGAAAGTCGAGTCCGATGAGAAGCATATCGATGATGTGCCAATTGTTAGTGACTTTTCCGATGTATTTCACGACGAATTGCCGGGTCTTTCGCCTCATCGACCGGTAGAATTCCAAATCGATCTTATTCCGGGAGCCGCACCCGTAGCACGTGCACCGTATAGACTTGCTCCATCCGAAATGCAAGAATTGCAAAGTCAAATCCAAGAACTACTTGACCGTGGTTTTATCCAACCTAGCCATTCACCATGGGGCGCTCCGATTTTGTTTGTTAAAAAGAAAGATGGATCCCTACGAATGTGCATTGATTATCGTGAACTAAATAAATTGACGGTTAAGAACTGATATCCTCTTCCTCGCATCGATGACCTCTTTGATCAACTACAAGGGTCTTGTGTATATTCGAAAATCGATCTCCGCTCGGGTTATCATCAATTAAGGGTTAAGGGGGAAGATGTGTCCAAAACCGCTTTCCGGACTCGTTATGGTAGTTATGAATTCCTTGTCATGCCATTTGGTCTCACTAACGCACCGGCGATGTTCATGGATCTTATGAACCGCGTGTGCAAACCGTATCTCGATAAATTCGTTATTGTGTTCATCGATGACATATTGATCTATTCTAAAAATGAAGAAGAGCACGAACAACATCTCCGACTTGTGCTTGAACTCTTGAGACAAGAACGACTTTATGCCAAATTCTCCAAGTGTGAATTTTGGTTGAAGGAAGTTCAATTTCTTGGTCACGTTGTAAGTGATCAAGGTATTAAAGTCGATCCCACGAAAATCGAAGCCATTAGTAAATGGGAGACTCCTACTACTCCTACTCACATTCGTCAATTCTTGGGTCTCGCCGGGTACTATCGTAGATTCATCGAAAACTTCTCTTTGGTTGCATGTCCTCTAACCGCATTAACTCACAAGGGAAAGAAATTCATTTGGGCGACCGAGCAAGAATCCGCGTTTCAAATCTTGAAGACAAAGCTAACCACCGCTCCTATCTTGTCACTTCCCGAAGGCAATGATGATTTTGTTGTATATTGCGATGCCTCGAAACATGGTTTTGGGTGTGTATTGATGCAACGGAAGAAAGTCATTGCTTATGCCTCTCGACAACTAAAAATTCATGAACGGAATTACACGACTCATGATCTCGAACTCGGAGCCGTTGTCTTCGCACTTAAAATGTGGAGACACTATCTTTATGGAACCAAAAGTACCATCTTCACCGATCACAGAAGCCTTCAACACATCTTCGATCAAAAACAACTAAACATGAGACAACGACGGTGGATTGAAACTTTAAATGATTATGATTGTGAGCTTCGTTACCATCCCGGAAAGGCAAATGTAGTAGCCGATGCCTTAAGTCGAAAAGAAAGAACGGTGCCTCTTCGTGTCTGAGCTTTAAACATCACCATCCACACCAACCTTAATAACCAAATTCGAGTAGCCCAAGACGAGGCTCTCAAGGATGAAAACATCTCTTTCAAACACTTGAACGTCCTCACCTCTCGATTCGAAGTTAAAGAAACCGGACTCCGATATTTCGCCGAAAGGATTTGGGTGCCTAGTTATGGGGACCTACGAAGTCTTATTTTAGATGAAGCCCATAAGTCACGTTACTCGATTCACCCCGGTGCCAATAATATGTACCACGACCTTAAACAACAATATTGGTGGCCGAACATCAAAAGAGACATAGCTACTTATGTTTCCAAGTGTTTGACATGTTCCAAAGTCAAAGCCGAACACCAAAGACCGTCCGGACTACTTCAACAACTCGAGATCCCGCAATGGAAGTGGGAAAGAATAACGATGGATTTTATCACCAAACTACCAAAAACGACGGGCGGTTATGATACCATTTGGGTTATTGTTGACCGTCTCACCAAATCCGCACACTTCCTTGCCATGAAAGAAACGGACAAAATGGAGAAACTTGCACAACTTTACATTAAGGAGATCGTAGCCCGACACGGTGTACCTTTATCGATTATCTCCGATCGAGATGGCCGTTTTGTTTCTAGATTTTGGCGTACTTTGCAAGAAGCATTGGGAACGCGTTTAGACATGAGCACCGCATATCATCCACAAACCGACGGACAAAGCGAACGCACAATTCAAACCTTGGAAGACATGCTACGAGCTTGCGTTGTCGACTTTGGAAAAGCTTGGGATAAGCACTTGCCTCTCGCCGAATTCTCCTACAACAATAGTTATCACGCGAGTATTAATGCCGCACCATTCGAAGCATTATATGGCCAAAAATGTCGTTCTCCTCTTTGTTGGGCCGAAGTAGGCGACAAACAAATCACCGGTCCCGAACTTATTCATGAAACAACCGAGAAGATCGTTCAAATCCGAGATAGGCTTAGGACGGCCCGTAGTCGTCAAAAGAGCTATACCGACACTAGACGTAACGACCTCGAATTCCAAGTCGGTGATCGTGTAATGTTAAAAGTCGCACCTTGGAAAGGTGTAATTCGTTTCGGGAAACGCGGGAAGCTAAATTCGTGGTATATTGGTCCTTTCGAAATCTTGGAGCGTGTTGGAACCGTTGCTTATCGTTTAGATCTTCCGCCTCAATTGAGCTCCGTTCATCCTACCTTCCATGTATCTAACTTGAAAAAGTGTCTTGCCGAACCCGATATCGTCATCCCTCTCGAGGAACTTACTATTGATGACAAACTTCATTTTGTGGAGGAACCGGTTGAAATTGTGGACACCTCCGTCAAGACATTTAAACAAAGCCGAATTCTGATTGTTAAAGTCCGTTGAAATGCCAAAAGGGGACCCGAGTTTACTTGGGAAAGACAAGATCAAATGCAAAGGAAGTATCCTCATCTATTCGTGAATTCGGAAACGCAAGATTTCGAGGAAGAAACAACGACTACTACGCCTACTTAAATTTCGGGACGAAATTTCTTTTAAGGAGTATGTAATGTAACATCCCGCCTTTTTCCGGTTACTTTCCGTTTAACTATTTTAAAGTCCGTTATATATTTATAACATCTCCCGTTAATACGCGTTTTAAATTATCTCGTTTAGGTAATTCACGCACCCGAACGAAAGTTGAGGGACTAAACTTGAAAAGGGATCAAACCCTTGACTAGGTCAAAGGGTCAAACCCCTTTCACCCATTCATTCTCATCCTCATCTTTTACTACTTCCAAATCCTCTCAACATTCAATCCTTAATTCATCATCTAAATCCGATTTTGGAGGCTAACATCAAAACAAATTACATATTTGGAATCCTCTCTTCATTCTCTACGTTTTGATACTAATTTCATCTCGATTGGGTAACTTTCTAAAACTCTAAATTTCATAATCTTAGTGTTCTTGACTTAAAAGTGTGTTAATTAGTGTCTATGGCTCATTGTGATGTCGTATATGTAAATTGTATGCTCGATCTTGTGATTTGACATAACTAGCATGAACTTGAAAAAGTGTTTGTTAAATCTTTGATTTTGGATGATGAAATGTGTTTATATGTTAATGTTTGTATGTTCAAAGTGTTAGTTACTTCATTAGCTTCGTTTTGGTGTGTTGATTGACATGAAAACCTTACATTAACATGATTATTGGTTTTGAGATTTTGGTTAGGGTTTGATAGGCTTAATATGAACTTTTGATGCATCAAATGCTATGAAATGTTGTTGATAAGTGTTTGGTTGCAATGTGTGTTTGATTACCTTTAAAACGGCATATCATATGTGTGAATTGGTTTCCCGAAACTTAAAATGCATTTGATGAACTTGAAACATTGATTTTGAACGTTTAATGATCATTCGACAAGGTTTTTGTTGTCTTAAATGATGAACTTGATTTAGGAAATGTATCTAGTTGTGTTCCTTGTCAAAAGAGCTTTTCGATGATATAAGATACATGTCTTGGTTGTTTGCGGATCATAAAATGTGTTAGTTTGGTTTTTGGTTCGTGCACTTAGGAGTTTCTGCATCAGACTTGAATACCAATCTGGACGCCGTCCAGATCCTTGGACGCCGTCCCAGATTTCAAAGTTGGACGCCGTCCAGATCTTTGGACGCCATCCCAGCCTTCAAAGCTGGATGCCGTCCAAACAATCTGGACGCCGTCCAGATACACTGACAGGCTTCTGTCTTCGTTGGTCATTTTTTGAAAAATGTTTACTATGCTACGCACCTCCGATTCACATGTAACTTGTTCTAACGTGCTCATATATGATTAAAAACCTCAGAGAAATAGTTCGGGACCCGACCCGAACGTGTTGACTTTTTCGTTGACTTTGACCCGACCAAGTTGACTTTTAATCAAACTTAACCAAATGTTTGTGCAAATCGTTCTAACATGCTTTTATACTCGTATCTTGCATGAAACATGACAATTTGACTCACATGTTGTAGTATTCGAGTCGTAACGAGCCATAGGACTAATTGAACATCTTTGACCTATCGTGTTTACCGTTATTGATACAACCTATTGTTTAGGTCAAGACTAGCATTGTTCTTTGCACACGTTTACTTGTTGAAGTACTTTACTACTCGTGCACTCAAGGTGAGATCATAGTCCCACTTTTACACTTTTGAAACTTATATTTGGGATGAGAAAACATAAACGTTCCTTTTTAACTAAGTGAACACAAGTACAGGAAAACAAACATTCTACATACGAGTTTAGAACAAAAATCCTCAATTCGATTATCATTAGTTACACTTGCCGGGTGTAAGCGAGAACTTATGTTGTATGGATCCATATGGGTTTGACAAACCCTCATTCAAACGGTTCGCTACCGTTTACGAATGAAATATATTTTCGAGAAACAGTGTATGTTCTAGCACTAAGGTGATGGGGTTCTATGGAAGGAATGTTAAGCATTGATAATTGGGTGCTCGTGAAACAAACTTTTGGAATGTATTACTATTATATCATTGTTGCAAATCTTGTGGTTCACTTGTACTTACTTACTTAAACCTATGATTTCACCAACGTTTTCGTTGACAGATTTCTATATTTTTCTCAGGTCCTTGAACGATACATGATACATGCTTCCGCTCATTATTTTGATACTTGCATTGGATGTCGAGTATATATGCATACATGGAGCATCTTTTGTCTACTTTTAAATTGTGTCGCATAAGTTTCATTTGTACTTATAACTTTGTAACGTAACTTGTGGTGGAACTATTCTTGTAAACTTTGAACAATCTTTACATTTGAAATGAATGCGACATATCTTTTGGTCAAACGTTGTTTTAAAGACTTATGACCACGTAACGGGACCTAAGTAGACGGCGCCGTCAATGACGATTTTGTCGGGTCGCTACATAGGTGACCTGGCGGAGATCCGGGTGGACAGTGTCCCGGTCAATCCGGGAGACGAGCCGGATGTCGCTCCTCAGGACCTGGAGAAAAATTCCGGTGACAGGGCCGACTTGATTCTTCCCAGTCCCGATGTACCAAAGGGGCATACGACGGTGAAGAGGAGGATTGACGAGCTTCCTCACCTACGGAAGAAAGCAAAAGGTAACTGTCTTGTTTCGATAAATCAGTCTTACCTTAATATTTTGACTTGTCCCATGCTTAACTTCCATTTAAAATATTTGTTTTACAGATGTTGCCGAGCCGTCCGCTGGCGCTGGCACAACCGGAACGGAGCCCATAGATTTGGGTGGGGAGGGTGAACAGTTTACCCTGGAGAGTTTTGATGACCTTCACTTCAACATCTCTGCGGGGGATGATCTTATCCGTTCTTTCTCTCAGCTGGATATTGATTACCCTGGCTGCAAGAGTATCTTGGAAAATGGGTCTTCTTTGTCCCTTCACCAAGCAGTGTCTGCCCTCCCCTAGGAAGAATTCGAAGCTGTTCGAGCTCGAGCACTCATGGCAATGAACACACTTGTTCTATATGGTTTTGACCGGGAGAAGCAGGTGGCGGACTTGGAGCGTCAGCTTAAAGCTGCCCGTGATGAGCTGTCCCAGGCACCCTTGGCCCGGGAAGCTGATAGTGCTCCAAATGAACATATATTTCATAGCAATATCCTTCCAATATGTAAAGCTTTTAGTTGCAATTGTTCTATTTTTATGTAATAATCGTTTAAATAAATAAGTGCGAAGACAAAAGAAGAAAAATGACGATTTGAAGACGCAAATGACCAAAAAGCTCAAATGTACAAGATACAATCCAAGTGTTTCCATTTATTGATAAGAAACGTCTAAAAATTACAAGAGTACAAGTCGCGAAACGTAAAGTACAAGATATCTAAGCGTACGAAAGGACGTTCAAAAATCCAGAACCGAGACATGAACCAACTATCAACGCGCGAGACAACGGACCTAAAATTACAAGTCAACTATGCATAAGAATATAATATAATATATAATTAATTATATATATTATATATTATATTATAAAATACAAAGTCGCCCACGTTTTGGAATCAAGTGATGAGCTAGATTTGGGGATATCGCGATCGCGGAGGGCCCAAGGCCAAATACCTCACGATCGCGGAGCTACAGAAATCAGATTTTGCCTATAAAAGCTCGAGCATTCAGCCGAGTTACATACCCCTGATCTATCTCTCTCTCTCAATCTATATTTATATTTATATATTATAATTATAATTTCAATTTAAGTTAATAATAATAAGGTTATTGTAAGAATATTTTACGGGTTTTAAGTCAGAACTCTGTCCGTGTAACGCTACGCGATAAATAATCATTGTAAGTTATGTTCAACCTTTTTAAATTAATGTCTCGTAACTAAGTTATTATTATGCTTATTTGAGCCGAAGTAATCATGATGTTAGACTAAATATTATGACGGGGTTATTGGATTTTGTACCATAATTAGGGTTTGGACAAAAGACCGACACTTGTGGACATTGGACTATGACTATTAATAGATGGGGGTATTGTCTAATTGAATGACAACTCATTGGAACCTGTCGAACCTATCTTCAAATTAGTTAGTCTAATAATTATTAAATTGATTACGAATGTCCTATTTAGTGACGTTTATACGACATCGTTTACAATCATTTAATTAATCAATTGGATTGGGTAATTGATTATTCATTATGGCCAAGTGAATAGATTAATGTATCATGGACTAATTAAAACAGGGGTGGATTACATACAAGGATAATTGGTGTAATTGTTAACAAAGTATTAAAACTTTGGATTACACGCAGTCGATAACCCGGTGTAATTATTAACAAAGTATTAAAACCTTGTTACAGTTTAAATCCCTAATTAGTTGGAATATTTGACTTCGGGAATAAGGTTAATTTGACGAGCATTTTATAATTATGACCGATGGACTATTATGGACAAAAACCAGATAGGTATCAAATAAACCAGGACAAAGGACAATTAACCCAGAGTAATAGATTAAAATCAAAACGTCAAACATCATGATTACGGAAGTTCAAATAAGCATAATTCTTTTATTGTATTTCTCATCATACTTTTAATTATTGTCATTTAATTTATCGCAATTTTATTTTACGTATTTTAATTATCGTCATTTATCTTTACGCTTAAAATTAAAAATCGATAAACCGGTCGTTAAACGGTAAAACCCCCCCTTTTATAATATTACTACTTATATATAATTATATATATTTTGTATAAATATAGTTGTAAAAAATATAGTACGTAATCAACCAGCTCCCTGTGGAACGAATCGGACTTACTAAAAACTACACTACTCTACGATTAGGTACACTGCCTATAGTGTTGTAGCAAGGTTTAGGTATATTCCATCCGTAAATTAATAAAACTTGTGTAATATTTCATCGTATTTCGTAGTAAACAATAATAGTATTTCGTACACCTCCGCTCGTACATCAAGTTTTTGGCGCCGCTGCCGGGGAACTCGGTGAAAAACGCTATATTTTGTTAAAACTATATTTTTGTAAAAATATATTATTTCTTATTTCGTAAAAATATTTTGTATTTATAATAAGTATTATATATATATATATATATATATATATATATATATATATATATATATATATATATATATATATATATATATATATATATATATATATATATATATAATACATATTTTTAAGATTTTGTAAAATTAATAAGTATTTTTATTTAGATTTTTAAAATATAAGTTTATTTTTATTTTATAAAAAAAATATCTATCTGTTATTTTATAAATAAATAATAAAAAACAAACAAACATAGAAATCTGTACTGGGCCAGAATTAAAATTCGAAGCCCAAAATAAACTAATTAAAAGATTGGGCCGAACTGCTTAAGCCCAATCAGACGAGTCTGAAACTGTGCATCTCCGCGATCGTGGTGCTTTGAGGAAGAAAACCTCAGCGATTGCGTAGTAGTCTGACAGGACTGAAACCCTAGCATTTAATGCGATTTTAGGTTTTAATTTTATATTTATTATTATTATTAGGGTTTAATTATTATATAGTTTTAATATAATTTGTAATATTAAGTTTAACTATTATTATTAATTATATAGTTTAATATTTTTATATAATAATAATATAAAAATAATATTTTTATAGAATCGTATTTTTATAACTTTAGTTTTATTTTTATTTTCTGTATCCTTTTATTCGTTTAAATTCGTAATTTTTATATTTGTCGTTCGTATATAGTTTTAAGTTTAGTATTTTGCCGTAGTTATTTTTATATTTCTAGTTTTTAGGTTTTGCCGTAAAATCCCTTAAGTACTTTTTCTTTAGATTAAGATTTAGGTGCTTTAGAATTTTGCAACGCCATTTTAAGATTATAGTGCCTTTTAAGTTATTGCCGTTTTGGATATAGATTTCTTTTAAGTTTTAATACCTTTAGACGCAATCTTTAATTTTTAGTTTTTAGACTTTTAAGTTTCTACGCTTTACTTTCTTATTAATATTTTTCAACTTTTTGTTTTTCGACGTTTGTTTTTCGACGCGCTTTTTCTTTTTCATTTCTACGCTCTAGTTTTTAGGACATAGATTTTTATCTTCTTTAAATTTCGACGAAAAATTATTTTAAGCAATTAAATTGATAGACATCCAAAATTTTCTGATTCGTAGTAATAGTTGGATTTGTTAGTGGCGAGTTGTGGGCTTCCGATTTAAAGGGTCCTGGCTACCTGCTGCATCTATTGGCTATTCGAAACGTGGGCAAAATCAGAAAAGTCTATTAATTTGATAACTTATATAATTTTTATATTTATAACTAATACGATATTCATTGAATGCACCGAGCAAAACGTTCACCACCTTTCATACGTTCACCACCTGTAACTCGATCAAGGCATCTAACCAATATTGCCGCTGTTGATTTTTCTTTAGAATCATCATCTAGTCGAACAAGTACTCCAATTCAAATTTTCGATAATTCATTTTTTGAACCCGACTTCACAATTGAAACCCCGGAGGATATTCTAGAACAATTCCAAGACCCTGAGCCACTAATCATTCCTCCTGAACCACAAACCATTAAATCAGAATCCTCTAGTGATTCGTATTCAACAAATTTAATTATGGAGGTAACGGAACCTCTAAGTATGGAAGATCGAATGAGAGCCACACGCACTAGCCAAGGTCGTGCCATTACGCGACTAAACATTAATGCGCCAGATTATGAAATCAAAGGACAAATCCTACACATGGTAACTAATCAATGCCAATATAGTGGTACGCCAAAAGAAGATCCAAACGAACATCTTCGAACCTTTAATAGGATCTGTACTCTATTCAAAATCAGAGAAGTTGAGGATGAACAGATCTATCTCATGTTGTTTCCCTGGACTTTAAAGGGAGAAGCCAAAGATTGGTTAGAATCGTTACCTAAAGGAGCGATTGATACATGGGATGTTTTAGTTGAGAAATTTCTTAAAAGATTCTTTCCGGCATCTAAAGCCCTGAGACTTCAAGGAGAAATTGTTACGTTCGCGCCAAAGCCAAATGAAACATTATATGAGGCGTGGACAAGATTCGGAAAGTTGTTGAGAGGATGTCCTCAGCACGGTTTAGACACTTATCAAATAGTACAAATATTCTACCAAGGTGTCAACGTTGCTACACGAAAAGACATCGACACAGCAGCTGGTGGTTCCATTATGAAGAAAACCACAACTGAAGCTCACAAAATTATTGATAATACAGCCTCCCACTCGCATGAGTGGCATCAGGAAAAAGATATTTTTCGTTCATCTAAAGCGGCTAGAGCCGATTCTAGCCATGACTTTGATTCCGTTTCCGCAAAAATAGATGCTTTCGAGAGACGAATGGAAAAGATGACTAAAGATATTCACGCAATACGAATCAGTTGTGAGCAATGTGGTAGACCACACTTAACGAAAGATTGTCACATTGAACAAACGATGGAACAACGTGAGAATGTTTCCTACATGAACCAAAGGCCGGGAAATAATTATCAAAATAATTATCAACCGCCAAGGCCAAACTTTAATTGAAATCAAAACATTCTTTAAAATCCAAATGGACCCAACAATAACTTGTATAACCAACAAGGTCCGAATAACCAGCCAACTCAAAACAACACTTTCAATCAACAAAGACCTGGCTTGTATAAACCACCACAACAAACCGAAGAGAAAAAGCCAAATCTGAAAGAAATGATGGCAAAGCTAATGGAATCTCAAACACAATTTATTACATCTCAAACCCAAACAAATGAGAGGTTTGATCAGTCATTAAGAACTCAACAAGCTTCCATTTTGAATCTAGAAAAACACGTAGGTACTCTTGCTAGCATGATGAGTGAGAGGTAACAAGGAAAGCTACTGGGTAATACTGAAGTAAATCCTCGGAATGAGAATGTTAACATGGTGTCAACAAATTTTGAAAAACCATCACCAGAAGATAGGAAGGTTTTAGATGTAAATAACAATGAAGAAGTTACACCACCACCACCACCCGAGTATGTAAAACCAGTGGTGGAACCATACAGACCACCCATCCCGTTTCGAAGAAAAGGAGTTGAGTATGAGCAAGTAATAGGTAATAAAGTTTGTGATACCTCTGGAAAGAAGAAGAAGAATAAGAAAGTGCAAGAAATAAAAACTGTAAAGATAAACCCGGTGAAGACAGTTCCACAAAAACCTCCACCTAGGTTGGGTGATCCGGGTGAATTTATTGTTCCTTGTCTACTTAGTGATTGTGTCATGTATGATGCACTAGCAGATTTAGGTGCGAGTATAAATGTTATGCCTCTTTCATTATATAAGAGATTAGGTGTAGGTGAGTTAAGTCCAACGGAAATGAGTGTTCGACTCCTTGATCAAACCATTAAGCACCCAGTTGGAATTGCTGACCACCTACCCGTTCAAGTGGGTAATTTAACCTTTCTAGTCGAATTTATTGTCATTGACATAGAAGAGGACTCAAACATTCCTCTAATTTTAGGTCGACCATTTTTAACATCCACCGGGGCGTTATTTGATGTAAGAGAAGGTAGAATGACACTTAGTAATTTTGAAAAGTCGGTCACCTTTATGATTCGAAAGTCTAAATCTCCACCAACCAAAACCGTTAAACTAATAAAGACGATTGGTAAGAACCATGTTGTTTTACCAACTCCAACGGTAGTGCTTAGCAATAATAAAATGCCTAAGTGTGGGGAAGATGAAGTAACACCTAATGATGACTTGATAACAAAGAACTTCGTTGTTGATACGAAATTAAATGATCTCCTTATTAACAGTTCAATGAAGAAACTTATTAAACGGATTCGCGATGCTAGAACCAAGGGGAACTTTAAGTTATGTAACTGGTTAGTATCCAATCTATTGCCTAAAGAAAAGGTGAAACTAGTTGAATTTGTGGATATTACACAGGAATCCGACCAATGGCTTAAAGCAAAAGTCACAGATATGCAAGTTGATTATGGTCCAAGAGAAATTGATGATGAAGTTAATCACAATTTTGACACCACAGCTACCTAAGTGTGAGGAGATTCAAATGTTCTAAAAAGAAACTGATGTCTAGAGTTAGTTGTTCTATTCTCGTGTAGTTTCCGAGAATGGAATCCGATTGGTCTTTTCCACTAGCAGACACTAAAGAACTAGTTTTCTCCCCCATTCTGAATTTTTTTTATAGGTTTTGTATGAAATTAATACACTTTTTAAATTTATGTTTTGTGTGAATTTAAAAACAAAAATTTGCTTTATTTCATTAAGTTTAAAAAATGATTTCTAAAATTCGTCGTAAGTTAAAGACTAGGCCATGGAACCGAAATTGCTTTACTCGAGGGCGGGGCGAAAAATTTTATTATCATTATTTTAATATTATTGATCTAAAGTATACCAAAAATATTAAAAAAACCGAAAATCTTTGCTTATTAAAACACTCGCTTTAAAACTACAATTTTTAATTATTCATTTAAATTGTTTTAATAAATAAAGGTTTTATAAAAAAATAAATAAATAAATAAATAAATAAATATTATGTATATATATGTTTATATTTTATGTTATATACAAAACAGGGTAAAACATCGCACTTTCAAAGACTGGCATTAAGTTCAGCAAAAGCTATTAATTTTGACGACAAGACGAAAAACAAATATGATATAACAACTGCAGGAATGAACAAATGATGTGCACCATTTATCATTCAAACAAAGAACAATATATTTGGAAACTTTGGTAAAGCTTAATCATCTTTTTACGCTAATCGCCCTCATGAATTTAATTTTTTACTGATTTCTTGCAAATGAGGGCATTGCAAGATCTTAAGTGTGAGAAGGGATTAAATTCTTTCGGGTTTTAAACATTTGACTTATACACTTGGTTTAATAGCCACAGTTAAATTTACTAGTAAAGCAGTAGTTGTATTAGAATCTAGTGCTCTCTGATAATAAAGAACGGCCCTAATCTTATATACTGACTACCCACTTCTAGTAAAATTTTTAAAAATTTTCAAATAAATGAATTCAAAATCATGTATATATATATTTATGAACGATAAAACTAGGTGTTAATACCGAAATTATTGTTACCTCGGAAAGGACATAAATTGAGAAACAACCCAAAACGTTAGAATTCATTTAAAATAGAATAGAAGTGAATAAAAAGGAAAAGAAAGGAATATAAAAGCTAAGTGTGGGAAGAATTTACCAAGTTCTTTAAAACACATATCACATATTTGGTACAAGATTATTGCAGGTACTTTTGTTTTGGACTAAACTAATCAGTTTTACCCGATTTACTATAAAGATGAAAGAAAAGATGGATCTACATGATGAATCAATTTCATTATTAAAAGGAAGTAAAGTCTTCCGAAAAAGACACGCGCTTCTTGATTTAAGTCAGGAAGTTGTCGTCCAGACCAGCTGTAGGTTGACGAAAAATCTAGAGAAGTCATCTCTAAAATCAGCAGGAAATCCACGGATCTCAGCATCAAACAGGGTCGCCAAGTGGTCAGACTTATCCTAACTATGAGAGGATCTGTCTTATAAAATGGGGAGGGCGCCGTGCAAATTAGCTTGATAAGACTAATGAATCAGACCCCCAGAAAGGATAATCTCCTTAAAGATTAAAAATCAGTATTTAAGCCTGATATTACTCAATCCTTGAGATTGACTTTAAAGATTGAGAATTACGAACTCATGGAATTCGATGATATCTAAACTCGAGCTTGAACAAGAAAATATTTTGATCAAATTAAAACCGATTTGTTTTCTGAAAACCTATTTTTAATGCGTTCATTACCATTGAATGTAAAATCCTAAGAATTCACCAAAGTTCATTAGGTCACCTGAACCAAATCGGGTGTCAACCGTAAGAACGGTGGTTGCATAGCATGTTCGAAGACAGGACCTTATGCCAGACCGAAAAATTATAGGGTGATCTTTACTATTGCTCCTACAAAGGATAGTAACTGCATCCGACACGTTTTTGGACCATGATTATCTGCATGTCATTAGACATTGCCTTAACAGTTGCTTGTTCATCACTTTCCTTTACAACCGGACGGTAGTTTACCGAAAGGTAATATACGTAGCAAGTATACTAGACGTGTTGCTTTCCTAATACAAGGTTAGCAAGTGGGTGACACAAAACTACAAGTTTTGAGCTAAAATTTTAAAATATGAAACCCACAAAAACATTTTGCAAACACCGGTGAAGGGTTATTCCGGAAAACTTATCTAGGGTAAAAGCTAGAATGAATTTTCAAAAGATCAAATGTTTTCATAAAGATCCAATTTCCTTAAAGGATCTAAATTTTTCATAGTCATGTGAGACTGTAAACCACATCGTTACTATCATTGTTTATACCGCCGTATCAAAATCACTGATGTATAAAGTGTGAGAATAAAAAAGTGATTCGAGTGAAGTGTGATTTAATTTCAAGTTTTGTATTGCTTGAGGACAAGCAACGTTCAAGTGTGGGGATATTTGATAGTGCTCCAAATGAACATATATTTCATAGCAATATCCTTCCAATATGTAAAGCTTTTAGTTGCAATTGTTCTATTTTTATGTAATAATCGTTTAAATAAATAAGTGCGAAGACAAAAGAAGAAAATGACGATTTGAAGACGCAAATAACCAAAAAGCTCAAATGTACAAGATACAATCCAAGTGGTTCCATTTATTGATAAGAAACGTCTAAAAATTACAAGAGTACAAGTCGCAGAACGCAAAGTACAAGATATCTAAGCGTACGAAAAGACGTTCGAAAATCCTGAACCGACACATGAACCAACTATCAACACGTGAGATAATGGACCTAAAATTACAAGTCAACTATGCATAAGAATATAATATAATATATAATTAATTATATATATATATATATATATATATATATATATATATATATATATATATATATATATATATATATATATATATATATATATATATATATATATATATATATATATATATATATATATATATATATATATATATATATATATATATATATATATTATAAAATACAAAGTCGCCCACGTTTTGGAATCAAGTGATGAGCTGGATTTGGGGATATCGCGATCGCGGAGGTCCTAAGGCCAAATACCTCGCGATCACGGAGCTACAGAAATCAGATTTTGCCTATAAAAGCTCGAGCATTCGGCCGAGTTACATACCCCTGATCTATTTATCTCTCTCAATTTATATTTATATTTATATTTATATATTATAATTATAATTATAATTTAAGTTAATAATAATAAGGTTATTGTAAGAATGTTTTACGGGTTTTAAGTCAGAACTCTGTCCGTGTAATGCTACGCTATAAATAATCATTGTAAGTTATGTTCAACCTTTTTAAATTAATGTCTCGTAACTAAGTTATTATTATGCTTATTTGAGCCGAAGTAATCATGATGTTAGACTAAATATTATGATGGGGTTATTGGATTTTGTACCATAATTAGGGTTTGGACAAAAGACCGACACTTGTGGACATTGGACTATGACTATTAATAGATGGGGGTATTGTCTAATTGAATGACAACTCATTGGAACCTGTCGAACCTATCTTCAAATTAGTTAATCTAATAATTATTAAATTGATTACAAATGTCTTATTTAGTAACGTTTATACGACATCGTTTACAATCATTTAATTAATCAATTGGATTGGGTAATTGATTATTCATTATGTCCAAGTGAATAGATTAATGTATCATGGACTAATTAAAACAGGGGTGGATTACATACAAGGATAATTGGTGTAATTGTTAACAAAGTATTAAAACTTTGGATTACAAGCAGTCGATAACCTGGTGTAATTATTAACAAAGTATTAAAACTTTGTTACAGTTTAAATCCCTAATTAGTTGGAATATTTGACTTCGGGAATAAGGTTAATTTGACGAGCATTTTATAATTATGACCGATGGACTATTATGGACAAAAACCAGATAGGTATCAAATAAACCAGGACAAAGGACAATTAACCCAGAGTAATAAATTAAAATCAAAACGTCAAACATCATGATTACCGAAGTTTAAATAAGGATAATTCTTTTATTGTATTTCTCTTCGTACTTTTTATTATTGTCATTTAATTTATCGCAATTTTATTTTACGCATTTTAATTATCGTCATTTATCTTTACGCTTAAAATTAAAAATCGACAAACCGGTCGTTAAACGGTAAAACCCCCCCTTTTATAATATTACTACTTATATATAATTATATATATTTTGTATAAATATAGTTGTTAAAAATATAGTACGTAATCAACTAGCTCCCCGTGGAACGAACCGGACTTACTAAAAACTACACTACTCTACGATTAGGTATACTGCCTATAGTGTTGTAGCAAGGTTTAGGTATATTCCATCCGTAAATTAATAAAACTTGTGTAATATTTCGTCGTATTTCGTAGTAAATAATAATAGTATTTCGTACACCTCCGCTCGCACATCAGAAGCTGTTAAGAGCTTGGAGGTCCAGCTAAGGACTGCCAAGAATGAGTTCGCCCGGATGGTGCAGGAGAAGGATAAGGAGATTGCTGCTGCTGTTTCTGCCGAGGAGGCGGCCCTGGCGGAGTGTAAGCGACTGCAGGGTGTTCTCCCTTCGATTTTGAAAAAGGCTATCAACTCTTCCACCATTAAGTCACCCTTTCAGGCTTATTTGAATAGCTTTGGGGCGACCAATTTTACCCACGCCGTTAGGCTGATGCAGAAGCATCATATTAGTGGGGGCGTCCCCTTGCATTCGGATATTGCCGGGAAGGTGAATTCGGTTGCTGCGCAGGAACTCCAGGCTGCTCAACAGGCATTGAAAGAGATTCGTTTTGGTAGTTTTGAAGATCTCTGCTCTGATGAGGTGACAACCGTGCAGCAGCTCTTAGATTTTAATTTTTAGTTTGTTGTACTGCACATTATTGCATATTTTTTTGAAGCGACTTGTAATGAAATTTGTAATTAATGAAATTTTAATTTCAAGTATTTTGTGATGAATTTTCTTTAATTGAACTAGTTCATATCTTCGTATATAGGTCTAGACTACACTTTTATTAGTTTTGGCGTGTACACCGTGCAGTCACGCGTGTTTATGCCATCTACTCATTGGCCGTTTATCAGTATAAACTTGTACCGACGAGGGCTAGACAATCACCTTTTAAGGGGTATAAAATAACGTACATGGGACTTATGTGGATGCTGGAATCCGTCTGCCGCTAGCCAGTTATAATTATTTGAACATCGTTGTAAATAACTTAATGACAAAGTTATTGTAAACGGTAAAAAGCTTTTATTAGTTCCTAAAAAGGAAGAACATACATTAGTTCTTTATTAAAAGAAAAAGACAAACATCAAGATAACCATGAGTTGAAGTGATCAGTTTCAATCACGGTATCTATCTAAATCTCAGTTGCTTCATTCAGCCACTTTCGTTTTCTTCAACCGTTATCCTGTCTCGGTTAGAGCTTTCACAACTTTTAGTCCTTAAACGCTTGAGTGTCGAATTAAGGGGTTCAGCATTTTTGCGCACACCATTAATTGATTTCTCCCATCCTGAACGGCGACGTCGGCCGGCAACTGCCTTCTCTGCCTCATTAACCATGACTGAATTTTTGCTACCGGGGTGTGCCGGCGGGGAGAAGAAGGTTAGCCTTTTGAGAACAAAAACACGTTTTTCCTCCATGACGTATGGTGTCTTCCATGATTCGGCGTATTGCCTATCTCGAATGCCTTCATTCCCGGAAAAAGGGTGTCGGGTGGATTAAACCGTTGCCACGCCTTGCCGGGTTGGTAGCTTGAGTAAACCATGAGCGGTAGATGCTATTGCACCGAACTTCTTGAAGAATTGTCTTCCTAGTATCACGTTTGTAGCAGTCACAGATTTAATGACATAAAAGTCGATGACTTCGCTACGGATGTAGGGTTGAGTACCCACCATGACCGTTGCCTTGAGCCTACCAATTACTTCTTCAGTGCAACCCGAGAATCCAGAGATGACGGCATTAGATTGTCTCATCTTCCTTCCGACACACTTTGGGAGCCGGGAATGGCAATGAGCGTACAAGACTTCGACTTCACTTCCCGTGTCGGTGTACATATCACTCACCGGGAACCCGTCTATCAGGCCGGTAATGACTACCGGTTCATCCCTAGAGTATCGTTTCGGTATTCCCGGGAATGTGATGGCAGGATTTTTCCAGGAGCTCTGCGGGACAAACGCGTCCTTCTCGACGTTGATCATGTTGATGACAACTTTATCTTTCGCCTTCTCACATTTCTTACCGTCTTCCTTCTACCAACTGAATGTTTTGTTGGGGTTAGCCTTTTTGAACTTCCGGTCTGACAACAAGTGAATAAGCTCGCCTGCCTTTATTTTGGCGATGATTTCGCGTATTAGCGCCTTGCGTTCATCAGTTTTGTAGTCGTTGTCTTCGTGGAATTCACAGTATTTGTCCAACTTTTGACCATCCCGCTTTTATAACGGTGCCGGATGGGTAAACTTTGCCTTTACGGGTTCTGTTAACAGTATTCCCTTGGAGTTTTGGATAGGCTGTCGATTAGGGACCCTGTATCATATGGCTTTCGACTTCTCCTGTCATGTCTATGGCTGTCATAGCTTTTGCCGTGGCTGTTATGGTTTTTGTGATAGCTTTCACTGCGTCTGCTGCTGTCATGACGGTGCCTGCTGTGGCTTCTCCTTTCCTCTTCTCTTTCCGATGATACCCGGCCTGTCTCTCCCTCCCAGAGTGTTGGTATTGCCTTGCTACCGTCACAACATCTGCAAATGTACCCGAGATGTTCCATCGAAGTTCAGAGACAAGCGACGGGTGTGCATCTTTGTCCAGGCACGTTATGAATCCGAAAATCTGTTGTGTTTCCGGGAGTCCTGGGATTTTTTGACATTCCAGCATGTACCTCGTGATGAAGCTTTCAATTTTCTCCCCCCAGTACATCGGGATTTCGTGAGCATACAGGTGTGTATACGTATGTCGGCGGAGGTTCTGATATTGCATGAGAAACTTTTCCCGTAAGTCTGCGAAGCATGTGATTCCATTAGGTGGTAATTTTGCTAACCACTCCCTGGCAGCCGACTGTAGTACGGTCGGAAAGAAATGACATGCTACCTCATCACTCTAGTGTTGGGTTTTCATGGCGCCCTCAAAGATTTGCAGGAAATCATCCAGGTTGGTGGTGCCATTATACACCCCCAAAGTGACCGGTATGACGATGTTAGCATGGAGTATGTAGCTAGCGATGCGTTCACATAGCTTTTAGCTAGTAGCTGACATCTCAACCAGTCGTTTTGCTTTGTTACCGGTGATTAGGGCGAACAGATTTTCGAGTGCAGTCCCCTGGACGGTGGGTTACGACAAAGAGTGTTTGTACGCCGGCGGCGCAGCCTGCACAAGAAACTCAGTCAGCCATGCATTTGCGGCAGCCTTGGTGACACCTTCACTTCCCGCACCGATGTTTAACAGTGTGCTGGTCTTCAGAACGTCTAGAGTTTGCGATTGCTGCTTCCCTGCTAGACTGTTATCAGTTAGCATGGCTTTTAGCTTTTCGATCATGTAACACCCCGTTTTCCCCGTATATGATATATAGGTGTATCATGTATGTACGACTAGTGTATGAAGAGTTTGAGACGTGTTCGTGTGTTGGAATTCAAGTACGCGAGAAAGGGGCAGAAACTCGTTTTGGGTCGCGGCGCGACAGGGTGAGCCGCGGCGCGGCGTTTCAAGCAAATCAAGATCAGATGGCCTATCAAATGGATCCCATACCACGTTTAATGTCGTGGCGCGGCGTTACTGCACAACCGGTATCGGATTTCGTGATTTTAAGGGTTTTTAGGGGCATTTTGGTCATTTTGCGAGTGTGCCAGATTTGGGATCTTAAATCCCATCCACTCATTTCATTTATTTTTCCTTTTCTTTCTCATTTTCCTCTCAAAACTTCAAACCCCAATTGATTCAAAGGGATTTTTGGAAAGGAAGAAGCGGGTTTTGATCGAAAGCGTAAGAGGCAACTTTGTTCTCCTCACTTTTAGCTATAAGGTGATACTAGCAGTAAGATCTAACTCTGAAATTCGTCTTAAGCTTCATGTTCATAATTTAAGGCTTTGATTGTATGCTCATAAATGAAACCCCATTAGTTGTTAATTGAAGATTAACAACAAGATTCGGGTTTATTGTTGATGTTGGCGGGTTTTGGATTTGGTGAGCAAGTGTAAGCTTGTAAGACTTGAAAATGGGTGTAATCACTAGTATTTAGTGATTATTGAGGTGTTGGAAGCCTTGGGGGTTCATGTGGTTGATTAATTTTGAATAGAGTCAAAATTAGGGTTTTATGATGTTTATGCCCGATTGTCGTTTTAGTTGAGTTTATAAACTTAAAATGAGTTAAGTTGAAGCTTAAACTTGTGTTGGTGGTGTTTTGGTGTCAAAACTTGTTAATGATGAGATATTGACTTCTTATGGGTCAAATTAGGGTTTATGGGCGATTTTGAGAATGATAAGTGTTTAACACTCGTGTTTGGGTTTAATTGGCATATTAGGACCATTGTCACTAGTGTTAGTGATTATTGGTTAGTTTGGGCGCGGTTTGTGCTTAGAAGTGCATTTGGGTCGGAATTGCACTAGTTGTCGATTTGGGTTGATTTGTATATCCACCCTAATTGTGTTACTCGTTTTGTGTTGAATGAAATAGGTACTTTCCATTGGCGATTGTGGAGTTTGGTTTTGCATCCATCAAGACTTCAAGGTGAGTGTTAATATCCTATGTGCATATATATGTGTAGGATGGGTGCGGGTCGGGTGAAGTGATTCTCGGCTATAGAGCTCACTTCACACATAGGTGGATTTGATGGACTTGTGTATGGGTCCAATTGGCACGGTTGTGCATTTTGGTTGACCATCTTTGGCGAGCTGCACACTTTGTGTGTACGATATCACATGTGCTTGTGATGTGGATTATATAACCCCAATGGCGAAGGGTTGATATTGAGTTGCGAATTGGGTAACCCGATGATGTGGATTTGTATAATCCTGATGGCGTGGGTTTGATGTGAGAAGTGAGTCACGTGTGGATGCGAATTCACGATGACGCGTGTAGTTTTGGTCATCTTATTGAGGTAGTGATCTCGTGTGGATGCGGATTTACTAAGGCTCGTGTAGTTCGGCCAACCTCGATGTTGTTGTGTTATTGGAGATAGTAGTCTCGTGTGGATGCGGATTTACTAAGGCTCGTGTAGTTCGGCAAATCTTCATTTTAGTATTTGGTAGTTAGTTTCGGTATTGGGTTAAGGGGTTAACCTTGGGCGTTTATATTGTTGTATATATATTGTCGTATTGTTGTGGTGTAGCTAACCCTCCGGGTGTAGCTTATTGGCGTTGTTCACATCGTCGTTGGTGAACTTACTTTGTTGATATCTTTAGCTTGTTGCTTAGTGATCGTACGGTATGCTTAGATTAGCTTGCCTTTATGCATGGACTCCGGTATGTGCTATTTGATTATATTTGTGTGGATTGTCCATTTTATGCATATATATGTATGTAGTATATTCTCACTCACTAAGCGTTAGCTTACCCTCTAGTTGTTGATATTTTATAGGTTCGCATGATGGTGGCTCGGGTAAGCGTGGGGATTAGAGATCTTGGCTAGGTTGCTTTAGAAGATCTTGCTTTTGGATTCGATTAGGATTGGGTAGCGTATCCCCAATCACCATGCTCAGTTTGTTGGTTATTAAAATAGTCGGGTCGTGTATGCCCGTTCGAATAGTTAAACTAATGTAATAAATGTTTTAAAGTTTATTAATCTTATTATTTGTGTTAAAGATGTTTTGGAAACATAATTGGGACCTAAATATTAATGTATTAAAGAAAAAATTTTACGGGCCGGTTTAAATACGGGTTGGGTCGTTATAGATCACTTGTTTTTCGACGTCGGCTGAGATCATTTTGGTGATCATGTCGGTGTCGTCGTGGGACGATCCGATGCCGCTTGAACCACCGGTTTTGAGACCAAGGGTGCCGAGTTTCAACCTATCTCCACCGGGTGGTGACCCTTCGTGTGTATCTTCATCATCGTCGGAGACATTCATCTCGTCTCCTGACGCGTCACCGGAGTGGATGTGAGCGATTGATTGCTTTTGAGGTTGAGGTGGCTCCACCGTTGGTGAGCTTCCTTTGTTCAAAGGTGGTTGAACGTCATCGCTCGTGCCTTTCTTACTTGCCGTTTCGCTACTTGGTTTCACTGTGCTGTTCGTACCTTTAGATGGCGCCATTTGATCAAACCAAAATCGTCTGGTATAAATAGATTTCGGGTTTGAGTGCTTGATTTGGGAAAAAGAGTAAGTCGAATGTTTTAACTCCAATAATTGTGCAAACCCCGATTTGGAATCTGGATTCCAAGGGCGTAAAACAATCGATTGAATTAACCTTATTCAATCGAAATCGAATAAGTTAATATCTCAGAGTGTGAATTGGCTCCGATGATGATCGGAGTGCTGATCAGAATTAAGCTAACGACTGGAGTAATGCCATCGCAGTTGATTTGGGCAGAGTAACATTAATGCATCCAGTGTTGTGTGATTGGTAATCTTATTCGCGTATTTATAGATGTTAGGAGGGAATGATGACGTGGCACATGTCCCTTTCATGGTTGTAACGAACTTTTTCAATCCGGAGGGGTGACGTGGCACCTGTCCTTTTCATGGGAATAATCGAACAGATCCTAACAAACTTTCCTAGATTCGTGGGCTGACGTGGCATGCAACTTGCTTGCATGCTTGTTCCGGGATGGAGAATCTGTTCCGGAACAGTGCACATTCTCCGGGATGACGTGCTTATCCCGGGAGGGTATCATTATGCCGAGTTGAAATGCAGAACCGAGAAGTGGTAACAGTACCAACAACATGACTGGCTACATGATGCCGGTTACGTGTGTGTTTGTCCAGGCCGGATTTTATACGGCGTTCCCGGCTAGCTGCTATCCGATGTGCGCCATCCAGGGTGCATGCATAAATAACCTTCTGGTCAGATGCCGGGAAAACGTTGTTTTCTGGGATAGGCCTATGCCGGGTGAAAACCCTAGCCGGGACTCTGTTTATTAGTGTCTTTTTGAGACGGATCGTTATGCGTATCATTAGTTTTCATTCCATATAATTTTTATCAAGTATTATATAACACATAAAAATATTTACGGTCAAAGTTGACAAAGAAAGACTTTGAAAAGTCAACAGTGAATGCTTAAGATGGGACGGAGGGAGTAGTTAGTTTTATCAAATACATCCTAGAAGTTTAGGCACCGAACCCAAATTGTTAAATGATAAAACCACTTTAAAATTATATAAAGATCAACAAGTCTTCTTTGTTAACAAGTTAGAATGATAAAAACTTTAAATTATCATGCTATTCATAACATTTCTATCTTTTTTCCTTATTGATACATATAATTATATTGAGACCCATCCAACGTTACAAGTTGATACACACTCTTCCTAGCCTGTTTGTTTAAAGACTATGGACTAATTAACTTGACTAAATGAAACAACAATTGAGACAAACTTTCTTACAACATTAATCCCTAAACATACTAAATCCCCTAAACATACTAAATCCCATGGGAAACTTGGTCGTTTCTTCATTGCCAAAACGACAACAATGACAAGGCCCTTTCACACTTGCAATTTTCATTCTTCCCCCCACCTACACCCAAGTTGCAAAAATTACACCAAAGCTCACGGGGTTAATATGTAAATTCCCTAAAATAAAATAAAAACTCCACCCAAAGCGTTCGACAGCCCGTATCTTCCACCTCGCTCCGAGTTAAATTTCACGAAGCACTCCGTTAAACTCGAAATATTTTAATGAACAAAACGATACTAACTACGTTCGAAACGGACACTTTTTAAAAAACGCTAAACACAATGACAACCCGTATCTTCTTGCTCGCCGCGAGTTAAATTTTTTCGCCAGCACCATTAGGCTTGAAATAATTTTATCAACACAACGAAACTAACTACGTTCGAACCAGACACATTTTAAAAAACACTAAAGACGACGACACCAACGACGACGCATAACACATGGGCCGTTTTTCTTTCTGTAAATAAAACTGCGTTAAATATGAATACGCCGGCGGAAAGCCCCTGTCGCATCGCGCGGGCCGGACCCGGACTAGTTAAAAACAATCAAACCATACAAAACTAAACTAACCATACAACAAGCTTTGAAGACTTCCAACAACTAAAACATCACGAATCTTGAAATCGAGATAATCATTAAATGAAACGTTACATAACAAACTGAAGGCGAGACAAAGTGAGAGAATTGAGCTTAAACACGACTACAACAAAGTTTCGAATGATGAAACTTCACACCAGCAAACCGATTACCAAAAAACTCGCCCCAACGAGCTCCATAATATCTAGAATCATCTAACTTTGTTCACCACTGTTATAAACCTACCTAAAGCAAGTAGGGCGGATACCAACAATGCTCCTAATTCCGCAACTTAAAACCACCAAAAAGTAATCGATGTTCTTACTTTTAATCGCTTCCTTATTCATTTTAAGATATTAACCATTTAGATGAAACCCCTATTCAAAGCCATTCCGGTTGCAAACACAAGAGGAAAAATAGGTCGTTCATTTAGTCTAGGACTCGAGGATTACTTTACCCTACGTAAGCTACCTAATCGCGCCTCACTTTTGAGTCGTGTATTCCTTTTAGGTTTGGCTCAAGTCTGTTCGTCTAAACTCTTTTTTGTAGGGTTGAAGAATAATGTTATCGTTGACAAAATGTTACTCATCAAAGTACTGCTCAAACTTAGGAATATCAAGCCACAACAACGTTATGAAAAATGAGAATAATCTTAGGCAATGCAAGTCATATCATCATTACGAAAAAGAAAAGGTCGAAACAATATGCAACTTTATAACCGAATATCTGTCTATCTTATCTTATGCAATAAATGAAAAGAAAACAGAAGTGGTTTTATTTATCTTTTGAAATTAGTGTTTGTAATTTTCTATCATTTGCAATTTTACTATTTGGATTGCGAATGAGTATTCAACATATTATACTATTAATTTTAGGTCGAAACAATATGCAACTTTATAAACGAATATCTATCTATCATACACAACAAATGAGAAAAAACAGATTTGGTTTAATTTATCTTTTGAAATTAGTGTTCCTTTTTTCTATCATAACTTTTGAATTTTTACTGTTCGGATTGCAGATGAGTATTCAACATATTATATTATTAAGTTTGGCCTAAGAAGACTTGGGTCAACTAAGAGCTTAGCTAAAATATAGGGTTCATCTTTTTTTTTTCTTTCTTTTTTTTCTTTGCTAAAAAACGATAAAATATAACAAAGTCTATTCATCAATCAATGAAAAGACGAACAAAAGTACATTTGAATCAAACGCAAATCAAGGCTTGGAAACAGTAAACGATCCCTAAAGACTAAACAAAGAACTTAAACTAACTAAATTGGAGCCTTGAGCGACTTTAATACAAAAGCGAACACGGGACACAAACAAAAGCCCACAACCAAAACAAAAAATCAACTCTACACGAAAACTACAAACGCACACGCTAACCAAAACCGCTCAAAAACTACTCGCCAACCTCTTTACCTTTACCATTCCTTTTTTCGAATTGATCGGCTTAACAATCATGCCGTCAACCGCCAACCTCAATCTAGGGTTTATCTATCTGTCTATATGTAAATATAAGTAAATACTCTCTATGAATTTACTGTTCTAACGTTTCTCACTTTTCACCCAATCCAAATCCAAATTCTCATAATGTCAAAGGTAAATCCTCTATTTTCTAATCATTTAATACTCTAATTATCCTATCAATCTGATCCCCATATTTATTTGTTTAATTATCATTATTGAACTCGATGTCATCTGTTAATATTATATCAAATTTTAATGGGGAAATTGTTTGAAAACGCATTAAACTTTCAACAAATTCTTATTGTATGCATCCACCTTTTAGATCTCTTATTGTATTCATTCAACTATTTTAATTGTTCTATTGTAAGTATAAAGTATCTTGTAAAGAAGGTATCAGGTTAATGTGTAGAAACAGTTCGTGACTGGTCCCTAGACTTAAGGTCTGTTAAATTCTTCCGTTAAATCTTATCTCATCCTACGTTTCCCTTCATGATTTTCAAGAACATCTTCATCTTCAAGAATACCTTCATCCACATCTTCATATAAAAACTAACATACAAAAATTAACAATATTAAATCATAAACCCTAATAATTCAACCAACAAATAAATTGAAAACAAAATTAACAATTTCTTTGTTTTTTTAACTTAAATACTTTAAGACCTAAATCCGTAATCCATTGTGCATCTGCGCTAATTTCTAACATTTACTATATAATTCACAAACAAGATTATGATATGAAATCAGAAATCAAAAAAACAACAAAACACCCCAAACTAAACAGATAGTTAGAACCCTACAAAAATACCTCAAATTGATAGCTAGAACCCTAGAAAAATACCCTAAAAAATCTGAACCGATTGTTTACGTATAAAACTGATTGCGTCGATTGATAAATTGGAATCGGAGCAATTGTTCAGATCTTGTGTCGGTTGATATGTTTATGGGTATGTTTATGGTCGAACTAATATCGAAGCGCGTCATTTGTAATTGTTCAGATCTTGATGATTCCGCCATTTTTTAGATCTGGTTTGTTGTACAAAACTATTTTATATGAACATAAATTCTATTCCAATCATAGTCACTGATCTATTGAATAGACTAATTAATATGTAAATTTACTGCAGTTGTTTGTTTGTGATTATGGTTTGATCCTAGTGAACCTGTTTAATAATTTTATCAAAAATCTTGTATCTTTTATTTTATTTACTGTTTTGTCGTTGGTGGTGGTTGTCAAGCAATTGTCTTTTTGTTGATAGTCCAAAAAGGATTACTGAACTTTTGATAGATATCAAACATTTTTAAGTTGAGTTATGGTAGTTATGAAGCTTGAACCATGAAATCATGTGAAGAACCTATCACTACATTATCATTACATATCCTAACGCTTGACTTTAAAACCTTCATACGTTGAATCTTTTCTTTAATTTTCCATCTTATCTTTTAGATCAATTAGTGGTAAACGTAATCCATGTTTATTCTTTCATGATTATGGTTTTAGATTTTAATTAAAGAAAATATCATTTAGTTTTGATGTTATGTTATAATCAGTGTTGTAAAAAACCCGATTACTCTCCGATTAATCCCCGATTAATCATTTTTAGGAACAATCCGTTCCGATTTCCGAAAATCCGTTTAATTAAACGGTCAACGTCAATTGTTGGATCAAAATCGAATTTGGTAATCAAAGTCAGTCAAAATCAAAAATCTTAAACATTTTAACATGAATTTAAACAATAATTTTATAGGTTTGAAGCAAAATGAACAATTTTAGAGAATTATGTTAAAAATTATGTTTATATTTATGATTTTTTTCTATAGTTACACATATAATTTTTAAAGTTTAATATCTAAATGTATACAGTACAATCCGATTAATCTCCGATTAATCCCCGAATTGCTGATTAATCCTTCCAAAGTCCCAACCGATTAATCCCCGTATAGCGAATTTTGCAACCTTGGTTATAATTATAACAAGATTTCTAATGACTAACTTTCATCAAATTCCTGTTGTATGCATTTCACTTTCAGATGCATTCAACTATTTTAATTGTTCTATTTTATGTAGTTAAGCTGTTATAGCAGGTAAACTTCAAGTCACCTGCTAGAC